>NW_027458140.1:0-145000 GCF_050624435.1 Tenrec ecaudatus | reverse complement strand
TGAGGGGGGTGGGGGTTAGGGTCAGGGTTATGGTGAGGGGGTTGGGGGTTAGGGTTAGGGTAGGGTTAGGGTGAGGGGGGTGGGGCTTGGGTTAGGGTTAGGGTGAGGGGGGTGGGGGTTAGGGTTTGGGTAGGGTTAGGGTGAGGGGAGTGGGGGTTAGGGTTAGGGTTAGGGTGAGGGGGGTGGGGGTTAGGGTTACGGTTAGGGTTAGGGTTAGGGGGTGGGGGTTAGGGTTAGGGTTAGGGTGAGGGGGGTGGGGGTTAGGGTTAGGGTTAGGGTTAGGGTGAGGGGGGTGGGGGTTAGGGTCAGGGTTAGGGTGAGGGTGGTGGGGGTTAGGGTTAGGGTTAGGGTTATGGTGAGGGGGGTGGGGGTTAGGGTTAGGGTAGGGTTAGGGTGAGGGGGGTGGGGCTTGGGTTAGGGTTAGGGTGAGGGGGGTGGGGGTTAGGGTTTGGGTAGGGTTAGGGTGAGGGGAGTGGGGGTTAGGGTTAGGGTTAGGGTGAGGGGGGTGGGGGTTAGGGTTAGGGTTAGGGTTAGGGTGAGGGGGGTGGGGGTTAGGGTTAGGTTTAGGGTGAGGGGGGTGGGGGTTAGGGTTAGGGTTAGGGTTAGGGTGAGGGGGGTGGGGGTTAGGGTTAGGGTTAGGGTTAGGGTGAGGGGGGTGGGGGTTAGTGTTAGGGTGAGGGTTAGGGTGAGGGGGGCGGGGGTGAGGGTGTGGGTGAGGGTTAGGGTGAGGGGGGTGGGGGTGAGGGTGTGGGTGAGGGTGAGGGTGAGGGTGAGGGTGAGGGTGAGGGTGAGGGTTCGATAAAATTGATGTGTGACTTTACAGGGCCACTAGTAAGCCAGCATATATAAAAGACTTACTCCCTCCCCCAACAGAATGGGTTCTTTTCTCCAAGATTTCACGAAACATAGCATGACCAGGAAAGACAACCGGTCCAAATTCCTAAAGCCACCAAAGTGGAGGCCGTCCCTCCCCTCCCCTCCCCATCCCCGTCCTCTTTATCCCACTTTGCAGGACAACTCAAGAGCGGGAGAGCTGGCTTAAGACCCATTGTGACTGCTGCCTGCCTATCAGTTCATGGGGGCAAAAGGAAGAGAAATACCACTTCTTTTAAAGTCACCCCGCAACACGTGCACTAGGGTTGGCATATCCTCTCCATCCCCCAAGAAGGATCACTGGTTAGCAGCATTCTCTGCTTAAGCCAAGCAGCCCAAACACCTGGGGAAAACCCAAGAGTCCCTCTTTGGGTCTATGTCCCATTTTTTCCCCCAGGATTGCATAATTGGAATAAACAAAACCCCCTGTCTGAGAAACCACAAGGTCTGATTTCATTGCTAGACTAGCTTTTCCACATGCATCAGCCCACCTCAGACAAGTGCCAGCCACTTCTGCAGGTGCTGTTCACAGCAGAGGAATGCGAGCCCTTCCAGAGAGAGGCCCAGAAAGCAGTCAATAGAACTGATGGTCAGCCAGCGGGCACTCCCCAGTGGAGAGAAACTCTTTTTACCACTCCACGAATAATGTGGGACCCAAACTCCCAGTAAGGCACCGAGGGCTTAGCCAGGTATCACCAGTCTCTCTTGCAGGGCCTCCGCAGGACAATTAGGAAACCTATGCATTTATCTAAGGTCAGTGAGAATTTTCAGGCGCCTACAAGCAAATGTCTGCCTGCCTGCCTGCCTGCCTTTTTAGAGTGGCTGATGGAAGTCTGCGTTCTTTGTACCCCAAAGGACCCAGAGGCCCCTGAGAACAAGAGGGAAATAAGTATTGCCTTTATTACTCAGCCTGCCTCAGACATGAAAAAGAAATGGGAAGCATTTGAAGGGAACAATCTTCGTGATTTGGTAGAAGTGTCTTATTGGGTGTATCACAACACAGATGGCCCTACCACGACAGAGACAAAGAAATAGCTAAAATACTAGGAATTGCCATGAGACACAACAGAGACCCAGAAAAAGAGATCATGGCCCACTCACGGAGAGACTGACCTGTGGCACCGCCAAGCCCTGAGGAAGGAAGGATCCAGGTGCCTACTACAGAAGAGACAGACATTGGAAAAAACATTGCATTGAAAACTCCAGGAGAGACGGACAAACCTCCACTAGAGAGGACGGGCCTCGTCCTCGCCTAGAAAAACCCAAGTGAGAGACAATAACGCTTGCGGAAGCTGAAGGAATGTCTCAGGGCTCTGTTTCACTGGCCCCCAGGATCCTGTGCTAACTGCCCAACTTGGGGGCCAGCCAGGAAATGTCTTGGAGGACACAGGGGCCATCTTCTCAGGTTCAAAAAAGAGAACGGACACATTGTCAAAGGAAAGATCGGAATTACTGTCAGCCTATGATTGCTTCCAAAGTACTCACACCAGAAGGTTTGCATGGAGATTGGGGGGCTTCCCAAGCCATCAAGGTAAAAAATGTCTCTCTGCCCTATGTCCCAGTTAGCCACATGGTTTTCAGGGCACTGGCTCCCGGTTCGGCTGTTGAGCCAGTGAAACTCTTTTAGCAGGAGTTGAAGTGGCCATCAGCGGAAGGACAAAACCTCCACAGTGGGCTTCCCGTATCAATACGAAGCCACCTATATCACCTCTTGGACATTATCATTGTCCTGGACTCTGAATCGCCACCCCAGATCTAGAATGCGCCTGACATGTCCACATGGTTTGAATCAGGTTCGGGTTAACCCCTCTTGATCACTTAGTGACATGGGACACTAGACCCTGGAATACCTTTACTTTCCAGATGAGAAAACTCACTCAAAAAGACACAGGTACTGACCAACTGGAACACAACTGGTTAACAACAAAGCCACATTCCCAACCAGTATCTGGAGCCAGAGCTCGGAGCCCCATATGCCTGTGCCCAGCTGAGCAGTCACCCTCTCCTGGACCCTCGAAAGATCTGAGCAGATCCTCCCCCCACCCATGCCCCTCTCCCACACCCAAATATGTCTTTTCATAGGATGGCACTATATCTGCAGCTCTGGGAGAGGGACATATCTGATGGAGAATACGGAGCAGACGAAGGGGGAGGAGGGGAGAATGGAGCACATCCTGGCCCACCAGGCCTTGAGGATGATGTTCCCACTCAGAGAAGACAGTCCACACAGAAGACCACATGGCCAGCCCAAGATGAGACACGACGTCCCTCAAAGACTCATAGCCCTAGAAGGGACAACACCTGAGACACAGTGCGGGAACGGATCCCGCCACACCGAGGCATAGCACTAAGGGGGTGCAGCAGAAGAGTAAGGAGGTGGAGCAACAAGGTCCCCAGGGAATGCCAAAGGAGGACTTTGGGGGCAGGACTTGGTGCCCACACAGACTGGACTGGAAAACACTGCTAAGGGCCAACAAACATTCCGTGAACTAACTACGAGCTTTCCTTTTTTGAGAGTTGTGTTTTCTTTGATGGTCATTGGATTTTGGCTATTTTCTTTCTTTTGGTGCTTGCTTTCGCTCTGTCTTGTGTTTGTGCATGTTATTACCTCTATTGTATGTCTAAAAAGAGATGCTGGATGCACAATCTGCAGGAGAGAAAAAGGGGACCAACGCTTCGCGGGAGGGCCACGGGAAAGAGGGAGTTGGGGGGAAAGGGAGTGATGTCAAGAAACCCAGAGACAAGGGAACAACAAGTGGATGCAAATCCGTGGTGAGGGCGATGTAGGAATCCTGGTAGGGCGTGATCAAGGGTGAAGGAACCAAGAGGATTTACTGAAACCCAAATGAAGACTGAGCATGGCAGTGGGCACAAGAGGGAAATGAAAGGGAATAGCAGAGCGACCTAGGAAGCACGGGCCAGTTATAGAGGTCTAAAGAAAGACACGCACAGATGTAAATATATTTATCTGTGAGCATGGGGAAATACACCTATGTCCATATCTTTATAGGTGTCCTATTAAGGTAGCAGATGGCCTTTGGGCCTCCACTCAAGGACTCTCTCATTGCAAGAATACCTTGTTCTATTACATTGGCATTCTATGATGCTCACCTTCCCGACACGTTCCTTGAAGTCTAAGCGGTTGCATAAGCAAATGTGGTCAAGAAAGCTGATGGTGCCCTGCTATCAAAAGATATGGCGTCTGAGGTCTTAAAGGCCTGAAGGGTAAGCAAGCGGCCATGTAGCTCAGAAACAACAGAGCCCACATGGAATAAGCATACCAGCCTGTGCGATCACGAGGTATCAAAGGGATCAGGCATCATCAGCACAAAAAAATCTCATTGCGAATGAGCAGGGAATGCTGGGTAGAGAGCCAAAGCCCATTCGCAGTACACTGGACATTCCCTTAAGTAAAGTCTTGGGGAAGAGACAAGCCTACACAGGGTACTAGACAGCAACTGTGAAACACAACTTTCCTCTAGCTCCTCAATGCTTCCTCTCCCCTCACTATCAAGATCCCAATTATAACTTACAAATCTGACTAGACCAGAGAATGTACACTGGGACAGATAGGAACTAGAAACCCAGGGAATTCAAGGTGGATGAGCCCTTTAGGACCAGTGTTATGAATGGGGATGCTGGGAGGGTGGAGGGAGGGTAGGCTGGCACCAGGGAACCGATGACAAGGATCTACATAAAACCTCAAAAGAAAAGGGGGTGAAGGGGGACATCAGACAGTGCAAGATATGACAAAATAATTATTAGTAAATAATGAAGGATTGATGAGGAGGGGTAGTGAGAATGGGGGCGGGGGGAATGGGGAGCTGAGGCCAGGGGCTTGGGTGTAGAGAAGATATTTTGAGAATAATGAGGGCAATGAATGTACAAATGCGCCTTATATCAGTGATGTTTGCACGTATTGTGGTTATTGTTGTATGAGCCCCTATAAAAGGAGAGAAAAAAAAGACCCTGGCAGAGGGTTGATGCTAGGATGATCTCAGGCTGGATTAGACCAGCAAAAGCAGGTGCTGCAGTCGCCTCACCCTGTGTCTATTCCTGTGTGGGGCATGAAGCTTAGGGTCCACAGCCCCGGCAGCTGGACAGTGAGAGAGGCGGGGCTCTGAGGTCATTCCACAGGGGGAATGGCCCTCCGGTTCCTGCAGGGCCCACCCTCTTGTGTAGTCCTGCTGTCTGGGGCACCTCTTTCACGGAGCCCACACCAGGGCAGCTCTTCAACTCATGGGGGATTGGCAGGAAGCCTCTGCTCATGCACACACACCACCACCTAGCTGGAGGACCTCGGTGAACAAACCTTGAGGCAGACAACAAGCCCACTAACTGATCCTGTGAGAGATATAATCAGGATCCAGAAACCGGCAACTGGGAGCAAGGGGCAGCATACCTGGGTCCCAGCCCCTCCCACTGCCCTCTGCAAGGAGTGACATTCCAAAGCACAGTGTTTTCCAAAGGCACTGTCAGGACTTTGGAATGGGCAGCTCATTTGTGGACATGGATACTATGTGATCCAGACATACTACCTCCTCTGATCCTGTCAGTCAAGACTAAACACCCTTCCAAGCAGAAAGCCATGCATCTGAACAGTATCCACCAGCCACTCACGTCCACTCCTGCTGCCTCCAAAGAGCTTCCCTGGGTTGGTCAGATCTCTCTGGGGACAGATATCCCTCGGTCCTTGGTTCTGCGTGAGAAAGAATTCATGCCAAAGCCTGGTTTGTGATCCAAGGGAGGTTTAGGAGCGTTAGGGAGGTGTGGTGGGCAACCCTGGTCGATCCTAGTGGCTGAATTGAATATACTTGGCCTAGGTGGGTCGATGCAGGTGCAGCGCCCACCCAGGTGGACCTGCCCTTCCTGGCCGGAAACCTGGACCTCTGAGCACGCACAGTGTGCCACTCCTTCCTGGGCCGCTAACTGGGCCATCTGAGCATGTGTAATGGACACCCCAGTCCCTATGCTAGCTACCTAACATTTCCATCCTGAAGAGATGTGGACCCAAATCTTTGGGGTACTGGGCGACGACATCTCTAGCTACTTCCTGCTGGCAAAAAGGGCGAAGTGGGGCTTTGGGTCCACACCCTTCCTGCTCTGCTGGGAGGGGTTGTCCATTCAGCGCTAGATTGGATAAGGTTGAAGTGGTCCAGGAGATGGTGGTCCTGGAGTTGGCACAATTGGATTAGGGGCTTTGGTAACTTGAGAACTTCTGGAAAAACCAACAAACGCACAAAAGGGTGAACAGTTTAACTGAGACAAGGCTAGGATTGTGAGGTGGGAGTCCCTTGAAAGTAGGTGAGTATCACAGGAAGTAAGTAAAAAGTCTTAGGATTATCAGGCGTGTGTGTTTGTTCATTCTAAGTACCGGCACAGGGGTAAAAGCATTCACAATTTCCCCTAGCGGGGTCCAGGGTTTGGGCACTACTGGGTGCAGTGGGATCACCGCTTCACTTATGATCCTAAGGCATTGGCCCCTCTGATAAGAACCATCCTTCTTTTTAACCCTATAACGCCTCACTTTTAAATTTTTGGGCAAAAAAAATTTCGTTTTGATTCATTACTTTCATAGTTATCCATATATATACATTTATATTCATTTGATTAAATGTTAGGGAAAGGTCATGCTCGGTGTTATAGGGTTAAATTGTAATATTGGGATGCTACAGGCGGATTCAACAGGGATCAAAAGTAGAGTAACTGCCTGTGTCATTTTTAATTTTCTCGGGTTCCATTTGAGTAAAAGGCTTGTAAGTTACCCGGGGACCAAGTGCCCCTGGTGCCTCTACTAGGGGTAGAATGTTCAGGGAGGGTTCAGGGGTGGGACAATAGTGACCTGAAGTCCAGGATCCCTTAGGGCAGGAGTCCTCAAATTGTTTACACAGGGGGCCAGTTCATTGTCTCTCCGACCGTTGGAGGGCCAGACTATGGTTTTCAAAAAACCTATGGACAAATTCCTATGCACACTGCACGAGTCGGCTGCTAAGCAGGACAGGCAGTGGCAGCAAAAACACCCCGAGGGTGGGATAAATGGCATCGCGCCACATGTGCCCCATGGACCACAGTTTGAGGATGCCAGCCTTAGGGGTTCCTGGGTGCACTGGGGATGAAGGTCTCCTACTGTTCCTCGAGAGGAGAAATGCTCTAAGTTCTGGCATCTCCGCCCACTTTCCCGGCACTCTACCGAACTGTTCCCGGTGAATCACGGTTGGAAGGGAAAGCGTACCCTTCTCTGCCCACCATTCTCCTTTCTCAAAACGATACTGTGGCCAAATAGAGTTGCAAAGTGAATCTATCAGCTTTTGTTTGCCCAGCCTCTCTGTATCAACTCTATCCCAATTGGACACGATTCATGCAAGGGGGCAATTCCTGAGCATCAAGCTGCTAAGTCCCATCTAGAAAGCACAAAACAAGGAGGCGATTGACAGCTTGCTGCCTCCAGGTCAATAACCCCCACTTGAGAGCACACCCCTGGGTTGCCCTGAATCTCATGCCTCAGCCCGAGGGAAGGGGTCAAGGACTAGTCGCCGAGGGCGACCTTTGGGTCCAACCATTTTTTCTGGACAACAGGCTAGGACGACCACTGCTTGGGATGGCCCCAAGGCCCTCCAAGACTCCTGCTGGTGGGACTGATGCTCAAATCTCTCAAGGGAAGGGACACGTGGCAGCTCAGGGAACCTTAAGGGAAATTGGAATTTCTGGCTGGAACATCATGGCAGAGGAGCTGTGTATTAAGTAAGAGCTGTCCCCAAAAGTGCCTGAAGCAGCATCGCTGAAAGCCTAAATAACAGTGACTCCGCCTAGGCTTCCGAACGCCATTGGCCTAAGCCTGGGCCACGGAAAAGCAGCCTGTAAGAAGGAACAAACCAAATCTGGAAGAACACTAGCCCTATAACGCCTCAAGTTTTAAATTTTGGAAATATATTTTTTGGTTTTTATTATTTACTTTCATAGTTATCAATATATATGACATTCAAAATATATTTTAAAAGCATAAAATTTTCAGTGTTTTTGAAATGTGACCAAATTGTCACATTTATAATTTGGGTACCAGATACGTTTTCATTAAGAATTATGACAATTTTGTGCTTGGCGTTATAGGGCTAGAGCAGCTTGTTTGAAAAACCAGGAGAAAGGCAAAGGGAATGGAGGGGAAAAGGGAAACTTTGGGCTCCCGGGATCAGGCAGGGCTAACTCCCAGGCCTCTTCACCCAGCTCCCTAGGCAGCGCCCTTCCACATGTGGACTGGTGGGTGCCATCTTGGCCATGGTCACAGATCTTGTTACCTCTCGGCTACAATGGCGACTGTGTAGGATCTCTGGGAAAAGCTGAAACAGCTTTGACAAGAGTGAAGCCATTTGGGGCTGACAGAAGCCACCATGAAAAGAAAATAAAGTAGCTAGGAAGTGTAAATGAACTAGCTGATATTGGGGAGGTAGGCTGTGCAGACGTCGCCCAAGGGAATGTCATGAAGGAAATGGGTGTTCAGAAGGCTTGCGAGAACGACCAGAGCAGTTTTGGTTCAACTAAGAATGGCTAACCCTAATA
Organism: Tenrec ecaudatus; assembly: GCF_050624435.1. Lineage (NCBI taxonomy): Eukaryota > Metazoa > Chordata > Mammalia > Afrosoricida > Tenrecidae > Tenrec > Tenrec ecaudatus. The sequence continues at coordinate 136,573 of NW_027458140.1, read as the reverse complement.
CCCCGCTTCTCACTCGCCTAGTCCTGAGGAAGTATCCATGTACCTACTATACAAAACAGTGACATTGGAAAAATCAGTGCCTTGAAAAGCCCAGGAGAGGCGGACGAGCCACCACTAGAGAGAACGGGCCTAGTCCTCGCCTAGAAAAATCGAAGCTACAGACAATAATGCTCGAAGCTGAATAAAGGTGTCCAGGCTCTGTTTCACTTGACCCCAAAGAGCCCATGCTCACTCTCCATGTAGGGAGCCAGCCAGTAAATTTCTAGGTGGACAAAGGGGTCACCTTCTTGGTTTCAGAAAAGACTACAGGTGCCTTGTCAAAAGGAAAGGCTTTCATTACTGGGGCCCCAGGGCAGACCCAAGCACACCCATGGACAACGGCCAGAATAACAGATTTAGCACAAGAGACAGTTACACGCTCACCCTGGTAATGCCTCAATGCCCCTTTCCCCTAATTGATCGTGACTTATTATGAAAAGTGGCAGCCATAATTACTTTCTCATCTGCTACAACCACCTTAACCCTTGAACTTGAAAAGCCAAAAGTTTTGCTCACCACTCCAATGTCAGAGTGATATGTGTTTTATCAAGGAGCAGAAGAGACCTCCTCAAAGGAACTTCTTGATAAATCACTAAAAGATATTCCTTTTGTTTGGGCAGAGAACAACCTGCCAGACCTTTCTGAACTTCAGGTGCCTGGGGTCGTACAACTTCTGAGCTCAGCTACACTGGCACTGAGGCGATCCTCAAAATCCCAGTCCCTGAGACGAAGAAGCAGTTGCAAGAGTTTCTAGGAACTGTGGGGTACTGTCCATTGTGGAATTTGGGATTTGCAAAAACAACGAAACCCCTATATGCAAGTACTGGGGAAAGGAAAAAGAACTTAAATGGACTGAAGTAGAACAACAAGCGTTTGAATCCTTTAAAAAGTCGCTCATGTGGGCAACCTCCCTTGCCCTACTAGACATAGTAAAGCCCTTCCAATTGTCTATGTGAGGCCAGAGGCACAGCAAAAGAAGTGCTAACTGAGAACTTGCAGCCATGGAAGAGACCTGTGACCTATCTTTCAAAGAAACTGGACTCTGTAGCTGCAGGATGGCTGAGCTGCATGCGAGCTGAGGCTGCCACGGCCATCCTAGTCATAGAAGCTAGGAAGCTTACACTGGGACAGGATATTGCTGTGGTAGGGGGACCTATGGTTGAACCACTCCTAACCAGTCCCCCGGACCGGTGGATCTCGAATGCCAGGACTATACCACAAATCCCCAAGGTAGTGGCTGTGACCATGCCATCCCCAGTGTTACAGCCACAACCTACATACTCAGAAAATGATCTAAAGATAAGCCAAGAGCTGGCCTGCCAAAAAGACTGGGAGCATCCAGGGTGGCTGCTCCATCCTGATGGAAGAAGATTCATGCCAGAAGCTCTGGGAGAGATCTGACTCAAGGACTACATGAAGGTATGCATTTGGGATCCTCTCTAAACTGTCTCAGTTGCTTCTCAGGCACTTTTACATACCCAGGCTTGGACACTGGGTGGCAGATGTCACCCACCGTTGATTGCACTGTGCTCGGGTAAACAACCCCAGAAAGAAAAGGAGCAACCCCAACCACGAGCTTGAGGTAGTAGTCCTGGAGAATTCTGGGAGGTGGACTTTATGGATATCAAATTTAGAAAGTATGACTACCGATATTTGCTGGTGTTCGTAGACACCTGTTCGGATGGGTGGAAGCCTTCCCAACAAGGAAGGAAACTGCTGCCACTGTGTGTAAATTATTAGTAACTAAAATTGTCCCTAGATTTGGCCTTCCCACCACCTTGGGGTCCAACAATGGCCCAACATTTATTGCTCAAATTACTAAAGTCTTAGCAATGCTTCTAAATATTAACTGGAAGCTCTTCAGGGCAAGTAGAAAAAATAAACAGAACCCTGAAGGAATTGTTCGTTAAGTTGTATTTAGGACCTGGCGAGAACTGGGTTGATCCTTACTTTACCTTTTGCCCTACTTCAAGTCCGATGCGCTCCCTATGTGAAAAGCATGACCCCATTTGAATTTATGTTTGGCAGACCTTCCCCAAATCCTCCCAAGATTGAAAGAAGTAGAAATAATGGAAGTCACTAATCGTTCCCTCATCGAGTGCCTGCAGGCTGTGCAACAGGTGAGAGACAAATCATCTGCTCTGACACCTTCATTTTGGGCCTAACCAAGGGAAAGGGAACAGGCAGCCAACAACGTGCAACCAGGAAACTGGACATGGGTAAAGAAGCACCAACCTGACACCTTAGAACCTAGGTGGACTGGCCCATACCAAGTGATACTTACAACACCAACTGCAGTTAAAATAGTGGGGAGGGGGCCGTGGATTCCTCAGTCATAAGTTAAAAAAAAAGCCCTCCCTGAGCATATCCTGGAAAGATGGACACCCAGAAAGACGGAAAATCCCTCAAAATTAAGGCTTTACAGAACTTAATTGTTTTTCTCTGAGTATTGCTGACAACACCCAGTGTTTCCCCCAAGCACAAACACATCTGTGGACTGCTATTCTAACCTCCAGCAGTGAATATGTAACCTCTTATACTGGGTATGACCCCCTGTTTTCATTTTGATTTGTTTGATTTGCTAGGAAAGAATTGGCATTCTGGATCCTTTAAAGGTAAAGGGCACAATGGGACCTATACTCGAATCCCGTCCTATTGGTGCGGAATACCCTCTATAGAAAGAAGGCTCCAAACAAACCATGTCTATATATGCCCGGCTCATGGACTCCCTAACTGCCAAGGGGAGGGACATTACCATTGCGCAGCTTGGGGTTGTGAAACCATCATTTTCAGGGTGGATACTTGTTAAAGATGACCCTATTATTTTTACAAGAATGAGACTCAAGTCGGAAGGGTTTGATCCCACTACGTGTATCGTTTCCAAATATAACCCAATAAGAATTGGATTCAAGCGTTATTGGGTTCACCGGGAAAACATGGGGAATTCAACATTATGTAAATGATAGAGATCCCGGGAAACCTTTTCTATCCAGCAAAGTAAAATATGGCAACCTGCCATCCGTACAAAGGCCCAAACCTCGGGATAAATCCTGAAGAGCCACAGCTGGTGTCATTAAGATTCCTTTGCCGCACCCTCCAGACTCTCCAGTAACTTTCCCGTTCACTGCCAGCCCAACTCACAGGGCCCTTCTCATTCAGGAGCCACCTCAAGGTTCTGTGTTTGATTCTCGGGATGCTGTATTCCAATTTATGAACTCAAATCCTCACCTCACAGCTGATTGTTGGCTTTGTCTGAACGCTGCTTCCCCTTACTATGTAGGCACAGGTACAAATAGCACTATTGGTACAGAGTGTAATCCAATTAGAAATGTTAGTAAAAAGGATTACACGAAGCAGCAGTCTATAGGTGATGTTAGTATGGACTCAAGTCTAAGCTCACTTTAAAAGATTTGCAAGGGCAAGACTGTGTTTTTATGCATCTAAGTATCCCTTTAATATATCAAGATATCGAGATTTTTGCCTTCAAGCTGTTCCCATTGAACCAAATGTTGATCCTAATTTGTTATCTGCTCCGATGAGTACTTGCTTTACTTGTTCCACAGGATGAACACCCTGTCTCTTTTCCCCGGGTATTTGTGTGCTAGTGCATGTTACTCCTCAAGTGTACCTGTGTTCTGGTGAAGGAGGTGTAGGGATAACTTTGGAATTTCCGGATGAGTTCAAAGAGCCCCAGTATTGGTCCCACTGGTAACAGGGCTTGGGATTATGGGATTAGCTGCAGTTGGGTCAGTTGCTTTAATACAAAGAAACTTAAACTATCAGACTCTTAGTCAGCAAATTGCTTTAGATCTACAGGGATTAAAAAAAACCTGTCTCCCATTTAGAAAGATCCCTAGACTCCCTTGTAGCAGTTTTGTTGTAAACCCGCCGAGGGCTTGACTTGCTCTTTTGGAAACAAGGAATGCTGTGCACAGCATTGGGAGAAACTAATTCTATGCAAAGCATTCGGGAATCAATAAAGATAGATGAGCCCTGGTTAGGAAAGGATTAGAACAAAGAGTCAAGAAAAGAAATGGAGGAACCAATTGGTTTGAAAAGCTACTTAATTGGTCAGCCTGGCTAACTACCCTATGAACGGCCCTAGCCGGCCCCTAATCCTCCTCCTGCTAAGCCTCACATTTGGCCCAGTAATAACCAATAAGCTAGTGGCATTCCTTACACAGAAAGTACAAGCCACAAAACTCTTAGTGCTGAGCCCACCATACACTGGGCTGGCTACCGAAGATTCAATGATTTGAACTTGGCTAAGAACAGGAGAGTATATAGCAGCTCTGGGCAAAGCTTAAGTAGCCTTGACAAGAGAAGTCATTTTGAGGTTTCAGAAGCCATTATGAATGGTAAATAAACTAGCTATGAACTGCCAATGAACTAGCTGATACTGGGGAGTTAGGCTGTGCAGACATAGCCCAAGGGAACGTACAGAAGGAAATGGATGTTCAGAAGGCTTTCGAGAACGACCAGAGCAGTTTTGGTTCAACTAAGAATGGCTAACCACAATACCTCGCTTCTGAGCTCTGCCTGCTTGCACACCTGCACATTGCAAAAGTATAAAAACCTTTGGAAAATTAGACTGGGGGGCCGCTCAGTCTCCCCTCAAGAGAGCTGATGGTCTGGTCCCTGAGCAGGAAATGAAACTTGTTCTGCTGAACTTTCCGGCAGTCTGGGCGGTTTGCTGTCTGGGAATGGAGTGTAGCTACAACAGACACAGGTGGTGCCATTCTGCCTGTGAGTGGAGTCACGTGGCTGGGAAAATGGAGGCCCCAGGTTGCGGCCTAACCGAAAGCCAGCCTGGAGCCGGCCACCCAGCCAGAGTCCTGCCCAAACCAACAGGGTGGACGCAGGCGCCCCCAGGCCTGCTGTTTGCCGGAGCCGCGGCACAACACTGTTTCCCAGTCTTGGCACAACAGACTCCATTTTGAGTCCTGCACCTCCATCTTAGCTCTCAAGGCTGACCCCTAACCGACCTCCCCTCCCCAGCTCAACCCCAAATTCCTGGAACCAGCTCGTCACAAAGCCAGAATGTTTTCTGAAGATATGGTCACTCCACGCGTCCCTGACATATAGGTAAGATTAACGACCTTCTCCCTTCTGAAGCACCTGTGTGCGCAGATTCTCCCCAGCTTTGATCCTCCCCAGCTGTGCCTGCCAGCAGTGGGCATAAAAACGCTGCCAGGATTTTTTCCCCTGCGCGGCTTCAATAGCTCAATACCCTGAGTTGCTGAACCTGCCCGCAAGCTTCTCAATAAAGCCTGCTTCTAAAACTTCGTTAATTGCATCTTTGATTCTGTTTTCACGTCCAAATAAACCTTATACACTGAGCCTCGAGAAGGCTTTTGGAGTCAAAATCCTCCAAGCCTCCAGGCAGCAGCGTCCCAGCCCCCTCACAAATGCAGCCCGGGAAGGCAGGCGAGTTCCTGGGAAAGCAGGCACGTCAAGTCCCGCACACCAGCAAGAAACGGCGCAAAGACGGACACCAGCAAGAAACGGCGCAAAGACGGACACCAGCAAGAAACGGCACAAAGACGGACACCGTGAATTCAACCCAACAATTCTCCCGAGGGTGGTGAGGTAAAAGGAGCCCAGAGGGGCCCCCAATCCGTGAGACCAACATGGGAGGGCCCACTCCTGGGGCCGGCTTACCTCATAGCTCCAAATCACACAGCACCGCTTCTTTTCGACCTCTCCGGGGACAGGTGTGCCTCGGTCCATGGCTCCACGCGAGAAACAGCTCACGTCGAGGCCTGGTTTGGGATCCCCGTGAGTTTTATGAGCGGTTAGGGAGGCGTGGTCGATGACGTGGGTCGACCCCATTGGCTGAATTGTTGAATTGAATTCACCTGGCCTAGGTGAGCCAATGCAGGTACAGCCCCACCCAGGCATAGCTCCCCCTCCTGGCTGGAAACCTGAACTGCTGAGCATGCAGTGAGCCACTGCTTCATGAGCCGGTAGCTCGGACCTCTGAGCATGTGTAATAGGCCTGCCAGTCCCTATGCTAGCACCCTAACAGGTTTTCCAGCCAAAGGTCTGCCTTCTGGAGCTGTTCTACAGAAAGCACTTAGTTCCTGACCCTTATGCATTCGGGGTAATGGATGCCCTCCCTTCCGTGCTTGCTTCTATTTCATTCTGGAATGGTCCTTGTTTCACAGGTCGGCGAGGTCAGGAATTCTGGGCTGGTTGGCTACCAAGCACAAAAAACATAGCCAACAGATTGAAATCTCAACCCCTATATTGGTTTATTATCGACCACACAAACTTGTCTTCTGGAACTTCCGTCCTAAATTTCTGAACCCTTGAACTCCTTGACACATGTACTTGGAAAGCAAGGATTCCAAACTCTGATCACCATATCTGACTGCTCCGCCAGTCCCTCTGCACTGTCAACCAGCAAAGTCGGGCCTCTCCATTTCTCAGAAGCTGCAGATTGTTACGTGACATCACCCTGTGTTTAAATGTTAGTGATTATGCCATTTAAAAAACAAATGTGTGAGCCAACTGGGGGCAAACAAGACTCGTTTCAAACACCAGCTCTGTCTCCTCTAAGGGCCCGTGTACAACTGCGACAACACAACAGTGGGTCCTGCTGGGTCTCCATTAGCATCTGGGAGGAAGGTTATTTATTACAGGGAATCCTACCTTTGTCCCTTGGTGTTAATGGCAGACTCACTGGGTGACGGATTGTGTCTGACACGCACCACGTTTGCCGCAGCAAACACCAACACTTTGTCAAACTCCATTTGGTATTGCTCCATCCCTCCATTATTCTCCCTAATCACAAAAATAATTAACACATTCATATAAAAGCACAGGATGAGGATAGCTTTAATTTATGCATCTAGTTCAGGGTCATCCCTCTTATCAAGATATGACAATCTAATGAGGCTTAATTAAAAGTAGCAGTGAAGCAATTTAGGAAACTGAGGGATTGTCACGAGTCCTGGTTGTGACAGCATGTTCTGTGTACCATGGAAGTTAACAGATTTGTCTTCTGTGGTATCTCATATCCATCATCCCCAAACTACCTGCTCTTAGGGGTAGAGAGAGCGAGCTTGTCTTTGAAAAAAGTGCCTGGGTTTGGTAGCTGCTCACAGGATGGCAGGTGTAATGTATTATGAGAACTTAACAAGGCTCTGAGAAGATGGCTATTGGAAGGTCTGGCTGGAGGGCAAGGTCATGGCCCTGAAGGATTCAGGATCCAGAAGTCAAGTCAGAACTGGATGCCAGAGACTTTCTCAATCCAGCCCTCTTTGAAGGGTTATGGATTCTACTTCAGAATCTTTCTCAAACCCAGGGCCCTCTTCACCATTGTTGTCTAGACCTGGTCACCTCTTGCCTTATAAATACAAATATGGGTTTATTGTAAGTCTGGGTCTGTTAGGTTTCTCGGGTGGGAAATGTCTCGGTCCTTGGCTACACACTGGAAAGAAATTCACACCAAAGCCTGGGTGGTAATCCGAGTGGGTTTATAGACATGAGAGAAGAAGGTTCCGGCGTTACACTAAACTGAACACGGGCACCCTCATGACACTGCACACTCAGCCCTGCTGAGTGGAAGGCAGAGAAGCAGCTGAAGGGAAGGGGCGGTGGTCTCCAGATTCCAGCCTTGTAAGGGCTTTCAGCTGGGAGGCATCAATTAAGCTCTCCTGGCTTGGGCTTAGCCCGCATTGGCTTCCAACCTCCTGTAGGGGGCCCCCTAAGCATGGAGAGGAACAACCCCTTGTCTTGCTACCTAACCGGTCTACATTCCTGCATGGCTACATTGAGATGGAACTAGCCCCTTTAGACAGCCTGAGGGGTTCACCAGGAGACACGGGCCCCAGTGTTCCCTGTGACCACCTTAAACCTTAAACTACTGTTGGAGTTTATATTACCTGTGTGGGTCTGTGGGCATGGGACGTTTCCATGCCAGAGACCTGAAGTTACACAAATAGGCATCCAGAACAGAACTCATACAGGCTCTAATAAGATGCTCGGATGCTTCTCGCTAGGATGAGAATTTAACGAAGTGTGTGAGCAGTTCAGATCTTGTAAGGGAGAACAGGTCAGTAGGGTATCCAGAGAAGAGAGCAAAGGTCAGGGGAAAGGGAGGGGGCCCACAGACATCTGTGCTCTGTGTTTGGCCACAAGACAAGAAACCGGGTCTCCTTGCAAAAGAAAGCAGAACAGCAAGTCCCTCAGAACTACGACATTTTTAAACATGACCTATACAACACTCGGCTCTGGGAGGCGCCTTGGAAAACCATAAAAGCCCTAAAAGAGGGGCAAGGAGGAAGCCCAAGTCTTTGATTTTCCCTGCTGTGCTTTCAGTGTTGAAATGTCTGTGCACGGAGCCTTTGAAATTTCAGAATCAGAGAGTGGATTCACAAGCCAAGCTCCTGCTTTATTCTTCAATGCATTTTGGCCCAGCTTCTCCTTGGTGAGACATGTAACAGAAATTCTGGACTTAGGAGCCACTTGGTCCTTGGACACTAGGAGATTTCAGTGGAATCTGAAACAGGGCTCTAACCACCAGCTGGACTGGCCTAGGAAGCCCAAGTATTCATTCTCCCAAACACCAACCTCCCGTTGCTCTTCATCTGCCTGCACCTTGTTCAGCTTTAGTTGTCCGTGGAAGCGTTTGGCACCCATCTGATGCTTCGGAACCCAGAAAGGAGGAAAGGTAAAACTGGGATTCAAATGAAACAGACTTAAGCAGGACCATAGCCAAGATGTGCCCAGGGCTCCTCGCAGCATTTGTCACCTTCATTTCCCTCTTCTGACTCAGACGTGGCAAGGTTCAGAAACAAGCTTTACCAGAAAGAACAGCTGTGAACCCAGCCTGCTTCCAAGTGAGAAAAAGCCCTTTACACATGAGTTCCTGAGGTCAGCCCAGCCCTGTGCGTCCCCACCCCTCCCAGAGTCCCTGGCTCTCTGGCGAAGCATTAAAGCAAGTGGAAGCAGAGATTTGCTCAGAATAAAAAAATCGTTTTTCACAATAGCACGGCACGTTCTGGATGGCAATCACGGCTGCACAAACCATATCCGTCCTCCAGCCATAATGTTGGTGCCTCAGTGACCATGCACATACATTGTGTGGCGAGACTCAGAGCCTGTTCCATTTGTGGTCAATTGTTTCCTCCCTCTCCATACTTTGCACTTAGGAGACATGCTCTCTGGAAGTGGTTGAGGCTTGTCTTGTCACCAATAATCATCTCCTACACCTTCTTTAAAAGTCACTAATTTGATGTGTTCACTCAAAGAAATGCCAATAATATGAGGTTTCAGAGGAGAGCTCCTAGAGCTCCCCCAGACAACAAGGAGGCCGAGTGTCACCGTCATTATCCTGAGCTGGGAGGGGGCACTAGTGTTCTGGAAGCTGGGGATCCGTCACTGCCTGCCCACCGCACAGACAGAGCAGGTGCTGGTTATAATTGCTTCTAGACGTCCTGCCATGCTGAGTTGAAAGTCAAACCCGTAAACGCTGCCCGACTACAATAACACTGGAGTACACAGACATTTCTGCATCATTGCTGGGTGAAAATATACTGAGTGGAGTTGGATGAGATGGCAGCAAGTGCCTAAGAAGGGGATGCTGTGGGAATACCAACAAGATGACTGTCAGTCGCCGTTTCCTCCTCTCGTCTGCTTTTTCCCCCCTTTCTTTCAGGCCCAAAAGACATGACAAATATGTAAGCAAACAAATTTGTTCATTTTTAGAGAAGTCTCCCACCCCACCCCACCCCACCCCCATCCAACTCTGGCCTCCTTTGAGCAAGCCAGTAGAACTTTTTTTTTTTTTTAAAACCTGGCTTCTGCTATGGCAATTTCCGGAGTTGCTATGTGGCTGTGTTTAAAAGTCGCCTTTGGGATCCAGAGCACAATCCTTGTCACAAAGGCATTCTCCCAGTCCCAAATAGCAATGCGACCTCCTTTCAGAAGGTTGTTCTTGTTTCTGTAGACCCAGAAAGGAGTTCAAGCTGTTGATCTTGACCGTGGTTGTCGAGTCAGCCTCTCATGGACACCTCATGGGAAGCGGAGCAAACTATGCCAGTCTGTGCTATCACCAGGGCTGGGAAGGGAAGCCAACCGTGGAGGGCCATAGGTCGATGTGTGGATGGAGATAATCAGGTCTTTCGTCCTTATTCTATTTCAGTCTGGAAACATCCCTGAAGCCTGCTCAGTGTCATAGCAACACACAAACTTTCACTGACAGTCTGGGGCACATTGGCTGCAAATCGAACCCGGGTCTTCCCGGTGAAAGACGATGAGAGATCTACCACTGAAGCACCGTGGCCCTCACCTCAAACCAGGGCAGTCATTTCCCACAGATCTACCAGAGTTCAAACCACACCACAATGCGTGATGACTAAGATTGCCACCAGAATCTGATACTGATGCAGAAAAAAACCTAACTACCATTTTATTGACTCCCACTCATACCGGCCCAATAGGACAAAGAACTGCCCCTTTGGGGTTTTGAGACTTTAAATCCTTACAGTAGCGGTTCTCAACCTGTGGGTCGCGACCCCTCTGGTGATCAAATAACCCTTTCACAGGGGTCAACCATTTCATAACAATAGCAAAATTACAGTTATGAAGTAGCAATGAAAATAATTTTATGGTTGCAGGTGACCACAACATGAACTGTATTAAAGGGTGGGGGCATTATGAAGGTTGAGAACCACTGCCTTACAGAAATAGACAACCTCATATTTCTCCCACGGACGGGCTAGTCAGTTCAAACCCCCGACCTTGCGATTAGCAGCTTAATGCACAGTCCACTACACCACCTGGGCTCCTAATGCTATAATAAGAGATACTATTGTTAGATCTCTCCTGGGAGAGATATACCTCAGGCCTTGGCTTCGCGCGAGAAAGAATTCAATTCGAAGCCTGGATTGTGATCCAAGTGGGTTTTTTGAGAGAAGAAGTTTCAGGTTTACACAGGCACCTCAGGGCCCCTCACGGGGCACAGCCTACCTAGAAGCTGCTGGAGAGAAAGTCACTCAGTGGGCTCCGGGATCCTGCCTTTTTTTCTTTTTTTAAAAATCGTTTTATTAGGGGCTCATACAACTCTTATCACAATCCATATATACATCAATTGTGTAAAGCACATTTGTACATTCATTGCCCTCATTATTCTCAAAACATTTGCTCTCCACTTAAGCCCCTGGCATCAAGTCCTCATTTCTCCCCTCCCTCCCCGCTCCCCCATCCCTCAAGAAACCTTGATAATTTGTGAGTGTTGATACTGAGAGGGTTGTGGGAGGGTGGATTGGAAAGAGGGAACTGATTACAAGTATCTAAATGTGACCTCCTCTCTGGGGGACGGACAACAGAAAAGTGGGTGAAGGGAGACATCGGAGCGGTCAAGATCCTGCCTTTTCAATTCCTCCATAGGGAGGCATGGTTGACGGTCATGGTCAACCCCAATGGCTGGATTGAATTCACTTGGCCCAGATGGGCCAATCCAGGTGTAATGCCCACCTAGGTGTACCACCCCTTCCTGGCCGGAAGTTTGAACCTGAGCATATGTAATGGATGACCCAGTCCCTATGCTAAACCACCTAATAGTATTTGCAAGATGCCAAGCACCGTTCTAAGCTTTTTGTGTATAATAATTCAATTATTCCACTTAACAAGCCTATGTGTGGACTCTATTTGGCCTCCTTTTACAGATGAAAAATCAGTGGCACAGAATGATAAAGTCATGAGCCTAGGACCACACAGTGAGGAAGTGGGAAGGAGAGATTTGCACCCAGGCTGCAGAGCCCATGCCTTGGGTGCCTACAGCTGCCATGTAGGACACAGAAAAGCATGGAGCAGACTCGGCGTAAGATATTAGGGAGTTGGGAGGACTGTAGCATGAATGTATGTGCTATGACTTCATGAGAGTAGCTGCTACTCAGATCCAGAAGAGAATACAAGCCTTTTGCAAAAATTATTTTTGCCAAGAGAGGGTGGAAAACTGCATCTTGTGCGAAATCCCCCCAACCTGCACATGTGCATAGCTATTTCAGAAGGTTCCAAACAATGTGTGCTGTGCGGCAAACCAAACTGAGCTCAGGGGGAGCTGGGCTGTGCGTTATGTTAGCCAGAAAGTGAGCAGTTTGAACTCACCAGCCACCACTCCAAGGGAGAAAGAGGAGGCTTTCTGCTCCCATGGACTTACAGTCTTCGAAGTGGCAGGGAGCATTTCCATGCGTCCTATGATTAGGATCTCAGAGGGTGAGGGTGGAGTTGGTTGAGACCTGTCTTCAGGGCATTTCCCAGAAGGGCTTCCTGCAGTGGCTCTGCCTTCAGGAATGTCTGATGACCTTGAGGGCAGCAAAGTCCTAAACACACTCAAGCAGTGGTTCTCAACCTTCCTAATACAGGTCCTCTTGTTGTGGTGATGCCCCCCTCCCCCAACCATTAAATGAGTTTCTTGCTACTTCATCACTGTACTTTTGCTACAGTTATGAATTGGGTGAGCCCTGTGAAAGGGTCATATGACTCCCAAAGGGGTCGCAACCCACAGGTTGAGAACCACTGCACTAAGGGTTCCCCTCCCAGGCAGCCCTACCAGTGTCTGGTGTGCATAGTTCTGTGAGGTGAGAGAAATGGACTTAGTGTCTGCTTCTGGTGACAGTTGATGTGGGTGGGCTTTCTCCCTATGTCAAATCCCTCTCAAGCCATTTGTCACCACAACAGAGGGAGCCATGCACAAAAAAGCAAGAAGAGGATGCAGCACAGCAGGACAGCAAGCAGAACAAAGATTGAATAAGCACAATTCACTTCAATCATGAATCGGGTGCCCTTGAGATGTGAGGAAGACCCCAGTCTAGTGACATTAGATCAGGTTTAGGGATTGAGTGAAGCGACCCCTCTTGGCTCCCCTCAGCTCCTATTTTGCTTTCCCATTGATCCTGACCCTTGCATCGTGATTGGTCCTTATTCCAGCATGATGGTTGGTTTCATAACCACGGCATATGGGAATGTGTTAGTCGATAGGTTATACAGGCACAGCCTCTGGAATGGGTAAGTGAGGAGGCGATTTGGGCTCGCTCATGCAGACCTCTAGTTGTCCTTGACATGACTGGTAGAATGGATCATGTGAAGTGATTTGAGATCGGCGTTGAGATCTCATAGGTCATGCAGACTTCTAGCTGATCCTGGCAGTACCCTATTTTAAGGAAACAGAATGTTTGGCGTTTAAGTCGTATTTGAGCTTAAATTTTGAGCAATAGGCTGTGGCTCACAGTGAGAGTCTATGTGGAGACCCTACATCCATTTTGAGGGGCCACAGATTCAGCCGCCATTGAGTTCTTTCCTACTCTGACTGGCAGTGGAAAGCTTGTCCCTCAGGCAGTGTGCTTGCGTCCACTCCCCGGGCCACACTCAACGATATACGGTAGTGTGCACATCCCAATGAAGGTCCCGCTCATGCTCTCACAGGCCCTCCTGAAACTCCAGGAATTGATCTGTCTTCAGTCACAATTTTGTGACAAAGTTGTTTGTTTTCTATGTCTTATTTAAGTTTTCAGGAGCCCAGGTGGTAATGCTGGATAGTGTTGGACTATTAAGAGCAAGGTCGCTGGTTCAAAGCCACTAGTCATTCCACAGGAGAAAGATGAGGTTATTGCTTCCTGTAAAGGTAGCAACTTCAGGATCCCTACACAGAGTCACTATGAGTCAGAGTCAGCAGGACAGAATGGGTGTCATTTTATTTAAGTCACTGTGGCTGTGGGTCTTTCCAACACCATTGTGGCCTCATGCGGATGCTCTCCTTCATCCAGAACAGCAGTTTGTGCCTTTTTCTTGTGTAAAACTTAGCAAAGGAGTTCCTAATAAAATATAGTTGGATTGGGAGTCTTTTTCCCCTAAAAACAAAGTAAATACAAAAATAGAAACGAGACTATGGTGCTAATAACCAGTTGGAGAGTTGAGAGAGCTGAACTCTCAATCCTGATAGAAAACCATTGTGACTGAGCACCTGCTCAAGGTCATCCACAGCCTATGAGGTTGAGCCTATGTGTTGGGGAGTAATTGTGTACATAAAGTTAACCATTTCTCTTTCTAAAGATTCTGTCTAAAGCTTACTTTAAATAATAAGTTTTCCCCTGGGCTAGGTAAAGTTCAGCATTCATCATGTTAGGCCAGAGGAGGCAAATCACACCCACTACCCAGGGAGCACTGCTTCCAAAAGCACATTGCCTGTGCCGGGGAAGAGGGGAGGTACCCGGACCAGAAATGCTGACAGAGTGGAACCAGAGAGCTCAGCCCCCAGCTTCCCGAGAGAGCAGCTGTGATGGTTCACTTCTGGATGAATATGTTTAAGCAAAGGCCAAGGGCATGACTTGGGCAGCACGAAAAGCAGATGTGCAGAGGTTGTTCACTGCATTCCAGAAGTTCACACACTCTCCTGAGGCTCCTTGGCTCAATGGCAGGAAGTCATTGGTGGCTTCCACCTTCAATCCCAAAAGGTCACTGCCGTCCAGTGGATTCCAACCACAGTGACCCTATATGGAGTTTTCAAGACTGTAAATTTTCATGGGAGCCAGCAGTCTCATTGTCCCCCCTGGGACAGCGAGCTAGCAGCCCGTTTTGCCACCAGGGCTCCTTCCTCTCAAATTCTGGATCCAGTCCCTCCGAATATCCTGCCCTGCCCTTGTCTAGGCTTCTTAAATGCGTTCCACGCTGCTTACGTTAGTCTGGGTGCATTCGAGAAACAAATCCACAGAAACACATATGTATAAGAGAGTTGTATATAAAGGGTGAGTGCACATCAAGAAAACATGCTCACATGTGCTTATGCACCCGCTTTGTCTTCAGCGATCATGTTGGTGTAGGCTGGTGTGCTTTTTCCATGTGGACTTTGTTGTTTCTTAGCTACATGGCCCCCTGTTTATCTTCCAGCCTTTAAGACCCCAGACGCTATATGCTTTGATAGCCGGGCACCATGGTGCTTAACTACTACACCACCAGGGTTCATTAGCATGTGACTTATCTCCTGTCATTCACACTAGATGCTCAAAATAGCAGGAGACCAGGTTTCTCCTTTGTGGCCACACCAGGTACTGACAGAACCAAGAACAGAGACACAGTTATATATCTTGACTATCATTTGCATATTATATGCCAGGAATCCCTAGGAAGTGTCTTGGAATTGTTCTACTCTGGTTCAAATTTCACACACCCTCCCAGTTTCCATACTGACTCTGCCAAACCCCTAGTAGCTGATTTGCACCTCCTATCAACTTGGAGAAAACACCCTAGGCCAGATATAGAAGTGGACATACTTGGTACCCAGAAAAACTGTTCAGTGTTTTGAGGGCGGCTCAGCAAACAAAATGGGCACAGTGATTAAGCATTCAGCTGCTAACACAACGCTCAACTCTGTAGTGGTTCTGCAAGAGAAGGATATGGTAGTTGACCCCCCAAAAGAGTTACAAACTTGGAAACCCTACGGGTATTTGTATAGGGTCGCTATGTGTTCCAATTGAGATGATTGTCATAGGTTGGGTTTGGTTCAACCCGTCTTACTGAGGAGACTCCTTCTTTACACGTGATCAGTTACTTTAGAGGAAAAAGGCATGCCTGTCCCAGAACAATCCAAGGACTGGTAAAGGCAACACCCACAAAGACACTCCCTCTGCCTGCCTAACTCTAAAATGCTGCCCATAAAACACTCTGCCTGGTAATATCTGGGCAGCACACTGGGGAGGTGCGGCAAATGTGTGTTGAATGTATGAGGCCATTTCATAGTTTGGTTGCACGATCAGGGTGTCTGTCATAAAGCCCATCTCTTTGACTCCACCTCTCAGCAGAGATGAACACAAGCTTCCCGTTTTTTTCTCGGCAATGTCCTTGTCAAATAAAAGTTCCTTGTAGATCAGTAACTTGCCACAGAGCAAAAGATATGGGAAGAGGCTCATCTTTCTCCTGGCTATGAAATAGAATGGCAAGCCCCTCCCTTCAACACACACACACACACGCACGCACACACACACACGCGTACACGCACACCCCTGCCTTACAACTACATTCGGTTGATTAGCAAACAAAGCTCTACAACCCAACTATGTGTTTTTCTTCTCCAGAGGAATGACAGACTTATATACCCTGCATTGTCTTTTTTTAATGGAATTGCCCCAGTTCTCCTCACCTTTCCTTAGATAGTGCAGTGAACTATTAGATGACTGCAGGTATTGAAAACTAGTATTGATTTCCGGTTTGTGTCACCTTTGGCTTTTAGCACCCTCCACTTCTCTAGCAAGCTTTCCATTGCTTTGGGGAAATTTTCTCTCTCTGAATTTATTATGTGAGGGTGGTAGTGTAATAATCAATGTGCCTATGGAGGACTATCCTTCATGACCTAAACTCATTAAGGGGCAGTGCCTGATGGAGCATCAGGTTGGAGGAAGGCCTATTAACAACCTGCATTATACAGATGACACAATTTTGCTGAAAATGAGAAGGACTTGATTCACTTGCTGATGAAGATGAAGGATTGATTAAAGCCTTCAGTTTGGATTATGACTCAATGTAAAGAAAGCCCAGACTCTCACAACTGGACCTATTGATAACATCATGATAAATGGAGGAAAGATCGAAATTGTCAAGGATTTTGTCTTGCTTGAATCCACAATCAATTCTCATGGAAGCAGCAGAGAAGAGAACAAATGACACATTTCACTAGTCAAATCTGCTACACGAGACCTCTTTAAAGTGTTGAAAAGCAAGAGATTACTTTGAGGACTGGGGCGGGTTGACCCAGGCCATGGTATTTTCAACTGTCTCATATTCATGTGAAAGTTGAACACTGAATACGGAAGACCAAAGAAGAATAGATATATTTGATTAGTAGTGATGTAAAAGAGTAATGAATGTACCATGGACTTCCAAAAGAACAAACCCATCTAACTTGGATGAAGTACAGCCAGAATGTTCCTCAGGGCAAGGATAATGAGACTTCGCCTTAACATTGACATGTTGTCCGGAGAGATCAGTCCCTGGAGCAGGACATCGTGTTCTGGAAAGTAGAGGGGCAATGAAAAAGAGGAAAGCCCTCAACAAATGGGATTGACACAGTGGCTGCAACAATGGGCTCAAACTTAAGAACAACTGTGAGAATGGTACAGGACCGGGCAGTGTATGATTATGTTGTATGTATGGTCACAATGAATCCAAACCCTCACTATGACACTGAACAGCAACAACAACAACAACCTGACTGAATCCTCTAGGAGGACTCTTGAATGTGAGAAAAATGGAACGAAGCCAGAGGAAGGATTGGAGGATGTCTTAAGTTTCTGTCTTAATCTCCTTAACCAAAAATTATCCAACAAGTCAGTAGCCTTAAAACACTTTTCCCCCTGCTTTGGAGCTTACAGGTTCAAATTTGGGGTGCGACTCTAGGTCAGGGTCCTTCTTTGTGGATACCAGAAAGTTCCTTGGCATTCCTAGCTATCTTTCTCCCCGTACTGTGTGTTACTGGGTCTATCCTGGCCTTTAACTCAGAATTGTTTAGGTTTAGGCTCAAGCCTATTCTCATATGGCCTCATTTTTTTAAACATTTTATTAGGGACTCATACAATTCTTATCACAATCCATACATATACATATATCAATTGTATAAAGCACATCTGTACATTCTTTGCCTTAATCATTTTTTTTGCATTTTATTAGGGGCTCATACAACTCTTATCACAATCCATACATATACATACATCAATTATATAAAGCACATCCGCACATTCCCTGCCCCAATCATTCTCAAAGCATTTGCTCTCCACTTATGCACTTTGCATCAGGTCCTCTTTTTTTTTTCCCACTACCTCCCCGCTCCCCCCTCCCTCATGTACCCTTGGTAATTTATACATTGTTATTTTGTCATATCTTGCTCTATCCCGAGTCTCCCTTCCCCCCCCTTCTCTGCTGTCCATCTCCCAGGGAGGAGGTCACATGTGGATCCTCGTAATCAGTTCCCCCTTTCCAACCCACTCACCCTCCACTCTCCCAGCATCGCCCCTCACACCTTTGGTCCTGAAGGTATCATCCACCCTGGATTCCCTGTGCCTCCAGCCCCCATATGCACCAGTGTACAACCTCTGCCCTATCCAGCCCTGCAAGGTAGAATTTGGATCATGGTAGTTGGGGGGAGGAAGCATACAGGATCTGGGGGAAAGCTGTGTTCTTCATCGGTACTACCTCGCACCCTGACTGACCCATCTCCTCTTCTAAACCCCTCTATGAAGGGATCTCCAGTGGCCATACGGCCTCATTTATATTACAAAAGAACTCCCTTCTTTTCAAACAGGATCATGTCCACCAAGGTTCAAATTTCTCACATATTTTGAGGGGGCTACAAATCAATCCATAATGGTTCTTTTGGGTAGCTGTAACAACTGGCTACCAATCGAGTGACTTAAACAGCAGGCATTTGTTCTCTCACTTTTCTGAAGGACAAAGGGTTAAAATTAAGGTGTGGGCAAGATTCATTCCTTCTGAGAGCTCTGAAGGGGAATCAAAGTAGCCTCTCTCTGCTTCTGGTCACTGCTGCTAATCCTTGATATTTCTTGGCTTATAGATGCACTGATCCAATCTCTGCCAGTGTCTTCACACGGGGTCTCTCTGTGCCCACTCCCCTTCTTATAAGAACACACCAATCAGTGCATGTAGTATCCATCTGAAATCTAAACCCAGAAAGATGGAGCTCTTGAAATACTTATCTAAGCACATCTGCCAAGACCTCCTCTCCAAGTAAGGCCATAGCCTCAGGTCCCATGTGAACATGAATGGGTGTGTGTGAATGTGATTTAATGTACTACAGAGGGCACGCTTTGGCCTCAGGAGGAGTGTTTCGCCATTACCTGCTTCACAGCCCTGAGATTGCCCAGGCATTTGCCACATTTTCTTGTCTTCCCAACATTTATCCACCATTAGGCCTTTTTCCCTAAGTTAGTCAAGCGTCAGTTTCTGTCACTTGTGATCATGACCCTCCCTCCCGCCCAGGTCACAAATTTAAAGTGACACAGGCAGTTTCTTTAATGGGCACTATGTTATCCTGACTAGCAAGCATTGCTAAGGAGGGAGGATGAATCAGGGAGAACCCGCTTGCTTCATCTAGCTTCGGGGCAGTCCACAGAGGATTGATCCCTGAGCCACTAACGAATTTTGCAACTGTCACAGAACAATGCAAATAAGTAAGATCCACATCTGCTGAACACCATCATGAGGTCAAACTGTGTGTAAATAAATGCCTGTTTCAAAGAGTGAGTAAATCCTATGGTAAGGAGTGACAGGGCTTTGTTGGCATAAACCCAGCAAGGCATTATGCGTCGGATATTAATGAACTCATGCTCCTGGGCCTCACAGAGCCCCAGCTCAACTGCTTCAGCTTGTTGACAAACTGAACTCAGGGTACCCGGAGAGAGCACTACCATTTTGATGAACAAGGTTGGTTGGGGATGATGCTTCCTAACTTGCATTTTAATATAAATTTGATGATTCATCTGAGCAATGTGGAAAGAGCATTCAGATAAAAGAGAGGGACAAACATCAAGTGACCAGAGGATGAAACTTCTTTCTAATCTGTGCCCACTGGAATTGCTTCTTGGGAAGGTATTTTTTGGGGGTGTGGGGTTGTTCCCCTACCCTGCTCCAAGCCTTCCTCCTCATGCCCACCCCCACCCCAGCATACATCCTACTGGGAGAATGTCTCTGAATAATGAAGTTTTAATAAATGAAGCTTTAATGAGCCTGATAGTCTGCCTAAGACCCCTTCAAACTGTAGTCTTTCATTAGTATTCTTCCATCCTTTCTGAAGAAATGAACCTGATGGCAGGTAGTATGTTTCCTTTCCAGGATGAGCTGATAGAGCCTCTCACTGCTGCAGTGGGAGGTGAAACATTAAAAGGCCCTCTGTGGCCATGAGACATGCCCACTCCCCAAAGGACACTGGGCAGGTTTTTTGAAGCTCCTCAGAATTGACTAGTGGCCCTGGTCCACCCATCTCAACCAACCCAGTCTTCATTTGCACTGCATGCCCTCTCTGAGCTCCAACTGCATGCTTCATTTGAGGATGACAAAGCCTCTATTGTCTGAGAAGATGCGCAGACATATGAACTAATCAATGCTCCCCCTGTCCCCGGGGAGTGTGAAATTCTCCCATCATGACCCACCAGCTTCCCTGGAAATTCCTGTCTTAACTCAGGCACTTAATATCAATGGTGTCTCTGCTTCCTTTCTTCTTGCACACCCCCCAGGCATTAACTGTCATCCTTCCTCTCCCTAAAATATACTTTGAATCTATTCACTTCATGCCATCCCTACTGCCCCAAGGTGTGTCTTGCATTGACTATGAAACTAGATTCTGTATCCATTTTCCAGGGCTGTCAAAACAAAGCATCGTAAATCAGGTGGCTTTTAAGAACAGTCCACCACCTGTCTATCAGTTCGTGGTGCAGTGGTAGCTAGAGTGCTGCTGTGAAATTGGAAGCTGTGCCACCGATATGACAAACCCCAGAAGGGTCAGCAATGATGGGCAGGCTTCAGTGGAACCTCGAGCCCTGTGGTGCTCAACCTTCCTTTAATACAATTCCTCATGTTGTGGTGACCCCCAACCATAAAATCATTTTCCTTGCTACTTCATAACTGTAATGTTGCTACTGCCATGAATTGGGTGACTCGTGTTAAAAGGTCGCTGGACCCCAAAAGGGGTCACAACCCACAGATTGAGAACCACTGCTCTAGCCTAAGGCAGACTAGGAAGAAAGACCTGGTGATCTACTTCCAAATATTAACAAATGAAAGCCTATGGGTCACAAAAAAATATGGTCCTATAGAGTGCTGGAAGATGAGCCACTGACCTGCAAACAACAGCTACAAAAATAGACTCAAACACACCAACAAAGGCCTGCTGAACTCCAAAGCCCTAACAAACCCACTGCCCTCAAGTCCATGCCAACTCATAGCGGCCCTATAGGACAGGGGCGAACTGTGTATTAGTCTGGGTATGCTAGAAGAAAATCGAGGGAGACTCATGTGTATGAGAGAGAGTTGGTGGTTTTTAAAAATCATTTCCCTATTATTTAATCATTATATTATGGATTTATACAACTCTTATCACAATCCATCCATCCATCCATTATAAAGCACATTTATACATTCATTGCCCTCATCATTGTCAAAACATTTGCTCTCCACATAAGCCCCTGGCACCTGCTCCTCATTTTTCTCCTCCCTCCCCACTCCCCCCTCCTTATGAACCCTTGATAAATTTTATTGGGGGCTCATACAACTCTTATCACAGTCATTCCATCCATCCATCCATCCATCCATCCATCCATCCATCCATCCATCCACCCATTGTGTGTCAAGTACATTTGTACATGTGTTGTCAAGTACATTTGTACATGTGAAGGGAGACCGTATGTCAATAAACTCTCCCCGTCTGCCTCAACTCAGCGCATAATCAGCTCCAAGGTAAAATGCATGGTAAGTCAGTTATGCGCTGGCGGGGAGGGCAAGGGGCCCCTTTCAGGTTTGTCTTCTGATGAAGCTGACCAAAAGGACTTCTTATTTCAGCCTATTAGGAGAGTGAGAGTTGCCCCCCCTCCCTCGCCATTTTTCGTTTCTTTTCCCTTTTTGTCCCTTTCCCCTGCTATTCTGAAAGGGTTGTCTGTTTTATGCTGCGATCTCCACTCCATTAAATCACCTTTCCTCACATTAAATACAGGTCTTCAGGGTGGTCAGAGAGCTTTGCTCTGAAGGATAATGATATAAAGAGGATGACGTGCATGAAAAAACATTTTTCAGCTCAATCCCAAGCAGACCACGGGGAAGCATGAAATGGGAAGGGGGAGAGGTATACCTCAATTTAGACAAGAGCCAGGCTTCTGAGAGGGGCAGTCACGACCTGGAAGGCTGCAGAAGGCTTCTTTACCTCACTCACTCATTCACTCATTCATTCAACCAGCTTGCTACTTACTTATTAAATGCCAGACCTTGGGGCTCTCTCCCTGAACAAAAGAGACAAAAATCCCCCTTCTGTCATGAAGCTTCCATAAACAGAGGTATTCAAACACTTCCTAGAGAATGTGTTTAAAGTCCAATTTACACAAAAGCAGAAGAAGAGACTGATGCGAGGGGTTTCACACACACACACACATGTTCATATATGACTCCCATTGCAGCAACAAAGTGTAGTACTCTTCCAGGAGACACTATTCATTGGAGTTAAATTGCTCCCCCCAAACCCCTGAGCTCTCTCTCTTTTTTTTTCTTTCTTTCTGAGAGCAATTGCCCTTGGAAGGGATTAGCTGTTATCACTTTCTAGCACCTTAGTGTGAACTTATTTATTGGCTCCTTCTCCTGCCTAGATAGGAGGGGCCTCCAGGGCTGCTAAAAGCCAGAAAAATCCCAAAAAAAGGCAGCAACAAGAGAGGCAGAGGACAATTGGGGCCAGTGTTTCTCATTTGTTAAAGATGCAGATTACACACACATACAGCTCACACACACTTCCCTGCCGCCCCACCCAATATGTCCCTACTAAATAAGGATCCTACCCCACCATCTGTCCGGGAGCCCGAACTGGCCCTTCCCATGAAACAAGCCAGGGTCATTGAAAGTGACTCTTTAGGCAAAAGACCAGTGACTTAGGTTTTCCAAACCAGGGTAAAGCCCATTGGTTAAGCACTTGCATATTAACCAAAAGGTTGATGTTTCAATCCCACCCACAGGTTCCTAGGAAAGCAGGCCTGGTGATCTGTTTCTGAAAGGGCACAGTCTTGAAAAGGATCCCTGGTAACATATTGTCCTGCTAACCATAAGGTCAGCAGTTCAATACTACCAGCTGCTCTGAGAGAGAAAGCTGAGGCTTTCTACTGTACAGATGTATAGTCTCAGAAACCTACCAGGGCAAGTATACTCCGCTGCCATGAGTCAGAATTGACTCAATGGCAGCAAGTGAGTGGATGGGCAGGGATTGATTGGGCACCAACTAACACTAAGAACAACTATTTTGGGTGGCAGTGACATTCTTCTGCTTTATCTAGAATCTGAACTCTCAGCGTCATTGACAATGGAGGCAACAGACAAATAATTATAAACTACAGAAGGGTGAAGAAAAGCTAAAGAAGTTACTTCTGTTTGGGGTTTTGTTGTGTGTTTTTTTTTAGCAGAAAATATGAACTATGAAGGAGCAGGGACATGCTGGACTTAAATATAAACTGTAAGATCTCTCTCCGGGCTAGAGTTACATCTCAGTTCTTGGCTTTGCATGAGAAAGAATTCACGCCAAAGCCTGGCTCGTAATCCAAGTGAGTTTAATGAAAGTTAAAAGAAGTTTCAGGTTTTACGCGGCACCCCTAGGATTCCTCCCCACCATGCAGCCTGGCAGAGACTGCTCGAGGTCACGCAAAGATCTCTCTCCTAAGTTTTACTCCAAAAAAAGTCCTACCTCAAGTTCTTTCTCAAGTTCTCTCCCCAGTTCCTGTCCCCAGTTTTTCCTTTCTCCCCCTCGCTCCTGCCTTTTCAAGGATTCCCGGGGGGAGGTATGGTGAATGACCCCAAGTCGATCCCATTGGCTGAATTGCAATCACCTGGCCCAGGTGGGCTGATCCAGGTTTAACGCCCATCCGTACCCACCAGCGGGAAAACCTAGGCTTTTGTTCTATGCTTGGTTCTCCTGAGCATGCGTCAATGGACATCTCATTCCTGCCTATCTGCCTAACAAAACCTATTTTTCAACCCCAAGTCTTTCTTGCCAAAAAATAATGTCCCATAATAGGAATGGCATGAGCATGGCTTCTGCGTTGGATCAGATCAAGAAGATAGCTTTCATGCCCTGTACTAAGATCACAAAAGAATGTAATCCAGTGCCTTGTAGACAGTCTCGTGTACACAAAAGGTTTTCTAAGAGTCTCCAGAAGGCTGTGCTACAGCTTAATAGGCTGAATTGCAGCCTAAAACAGAGAGGGACCCATTTCAAAGAGACGTGGGGACATGGCTTTCATAAAATGGAATGCATCATGTAATCCAGTGCAAGGGAAACCCAGTAACTTTGGGAAGGAACTGCATTGGCTTGGACTAAACAGCCAGAGATAGTGCTACATAAAAAGAAAGAAGATGATTGATAAAGCAACCCAGACATTATTGTGGAAAAGGAAAAGGGACTTAGATGACAATCAAAAGCTACAAGGAACCTCTCTTTGGGAGAAGTCTTGTGGTTTCAACTTGTGTGCTCTGGGGGATATTTGGCAGTCATGCATTAAATTGTGCATTCAATTTAATCCCTTTAAGGGATTTTGTCAATGGGCCTACAGCCCAACTATCCTGACAGAAAAATCTATCTTGAAAATCACCCTGATGTGAGGAAGCTAAAGGCAAGCACATGATACGATCACATGGAGGGAAATTGGGGAGCCAATGCAACAGCAAGAACCCAGGCCCTAGACCTATGAACCAAAGCAAACCCATCTTGCCAGGTCTCGCTGCTTGAGCTGGTTTGGCCAATGCCACGTGGAGTGGAGATGTGCTGCCCCAGCCAAACCTTCCTCAAATTACAAAATTATGAGCAAATAATACACCGAGTGGGATTGAAAGTCACTAAGTAGCAATAGGTAAGTAAAACATATGGGCCTACCATTACCTATCTGTAAAGAGTCTTTGGCAACTGTTTTATGGAAGATGCAGGCCCTGATTACCTCCCATAACACATATTCTTTATCATAGCCACGGACACTCATGGAAACATTAAAGTTGTGCTTGAGAGAGGAAAAGGTGAGTTAAGAACTGAGAAAGATGGTCATGCGGCCTGGATATTGCTCAAACACTCCATTCTTCTTGGTCTCTTGGAAAAAGTAGAGGGATGAGAACCCAAAGTTGTAAACATCGTGTGGATTAGAAACGTGTTAAGTTTGGTGTGAGGGCTGAAGGCCCAGGTTGGTAAAATTATTTCTGTGGGATTTTCTAGAACCAGAGCTGCTCTGAGGCCCACACTGGAGAGAATGCCATGGTCATTACCCTTGTATGCTTTATTTTGGCTTATTCCCTCCCCCATCATGTATCAGGGCTTACCCAGTGACACTTCTCAACCCTGATACACGGTGTTGCCAAAATGGCTCAGTGATGTTAAGCAATCTCATCAAGGTCATGTGGCTTATGGTCAGTTACAGAGCCAGACACTGAAATACAAGAAGACTGACTCCTATGCCCAGACCTGGGACAAATCTCTCTGACAGAGCTGGGTAGATGCCCCTAAACATCCGTCTTGTGTGTGTGTGTGTATGTATGTATCCACATATATATGTTTGGTTTATTTGTCATCAACATAAATAGAGTACTTTCTATCCAAATAAAAAATGAATTAAGCCAAGGTTGGTGGTTAACAATTTGCACAAGTGCCTTTATGAACTATCATGGTTTACTTTCTTTCATTGGGAGGCAGCTCCAAGCTTCAGACCTCTTCACTCCCCAGGTGAGGTGCTACATTCAGACCACAGTCAGAGGAAAGGATTGACCAGAAAGAGTCAGTTCACTAAATGAGGGTCCTTTGAAAAGGAAGCCAAAATGGCCCTTAAACTCATGGCCATCAAGTAAATACTAGCTCATAGTGAGGGACCCTGTTGAACAGGATCCTACGGTACAGGGTAGCTCTGTCCCTGTGACTCTCCAAGACTAACTCCATGGAAGCAGAAAGCTCCATCTTTCTGCCACAGGGCTGATGGTGGTATCAAATTACTGGCCTTTGGGATGTGAGCTCAACTTGTAACCACTATGCCACAAGGGCCCTTAGTCAATCTAACAGGTCTGGCAAAATGTAGAGCCAGACATTATATACTAATAAATGGCTCACCACCACCACCACAGGCTGGCTTACTGGTGGGGTCTTCTGCTATCGGGGTAAGGGTAAGGGTAAGGGTAAGGGTAAGGGTAAGGGTAAGGGTAAGGGTTAGGGTTAGGGTTAGGGTTAGGGTTAGGGTTAGATAAAATTGATGTGTGACTTTACAGGGCCACTAGTAAGCCAGCATACATAAAAGACTTACTCCCTCCCCCAACAGAATGGGTTCTTTTCCCCAAGATTTCAGGAAATATGGCATGACCAGGAAAGACAACCAGTCCAAGTTCCTAAAGCCACCAACGTGGAGGCCATCCCTCCCCTTCCCTCCCCATCCTCGTCATCTTTATCCCACTTTGCAGGACGACTCAGGAGCGGGAGAGCTGGCTTAAGACCCTTTGTGACCGCTGCCTGCCTATCAGTTCATGGGTGGCCAAAGAGAGAGAAATACCACCCCTGTAATTTTGCTACTGCCATGAATCGGGTGACTCGTGTTAAAAGGTCGCTGGACCCCAAAAGGGGTCACAACCCACAGATTGAGAACCACTGCTCTAGCCTAAGGCAGACTAGGAAGAAAGACCTGGTGATCTACTTCCAAATATTAACAAATGAAAGCCTTATGGGTCACAACAAAATATGGTCCTATAGAGTGCTGGAAGATGAGCCACTGACCTGCACACAACAGCTACAAAAATAGACTCAAACACACCAACAAAGGCCTGCTGAACTCCAAAGCCCTAACAAACCCACTGCCCTCAAGTCCATGCCAACTCATAGCGGCCCTATAGGACAGGGGCGAACTGTGTATTAGTCTGGGTATGCTAGAGGAAAATCGAGGGAGACTCATGTGTATGAGAGAGAGTTGGTGGTTTTTAAAAATCATTTCCCTATTATTTAATCATTATATTAGGGATTCATACAACTCTTATCACAATCCATCCATCCATCCATTATAAAGCACATTTATACATTCATTGCCCTCATCATTGTCAAAACATTTGCTCTCCACATAAGCCCCTGGCACCTGCTCCTCATTTTTCTCCTCCCTCCCCACTCCTTATGAACCCTTGATAATTTTATTGGGGGCTCATACAACTCTTATCACAGTCATTCCATCCATCCATCCATCCATCCATCCATCCATCCATCCATTAATCCATCCACCCATTGTATGTCAAGTACATTTGTACATGTGTTGCCCTCATCCTTCTCAAAACATTTGCTTTCTACTTGATCCCTTAGTATCAGCTCCTCATTTCCCCACTTCCATCCTCCACCCCTTCCCTCATAAATCCTTGATAATATATAAATTATTTTGTCATATCTTACACGTCAAACATCTCACTTCCACCACTTTCCTGTTGTCCATCCCCCAGGGCAGAGGTTTTATGTAATCCTTGTAATCGGTTCACTCTTTCTACCCCACCTTCCCTCCACCCTCCTGGTATTGCCACTCTCACCACTGGTCCTGAAGGGATCATCTGTCGTGGATTCCCTGTGTTTCCAGCTCCTGTCTGTACCAGAGTACATGTTCTGGTCTAATTCTACCTTATAAATCCCGAGAGAGAGTTTTATATCAAACAGTAATTGTACATTAAGCAAACGTCCCAGCCCAGTGCAGATCAAATCTATAAGTCTGATATTAGCCCATATGTCTGATACCAATCTATAAATTCCATTTCAGACCCATAAAACATGTGCAGTGATGCTGAATGCAGGATAATCACAGGCCAATGGGTGGAAAGTCTTGTGGATCCAGTGGCATTGTAAGAATCTCAATGCTGGCAGCGATCTCTCTGAGGCTTCTTTGGCTTCAGAGGTCTGGTCACATCCATTTGGCTTGCCTTCTGCAATGTCTCCCAAGGAGTAGCAGAGAGAGAGAGAGAGAGAGAGAGAGAGAGAGAGAGAGAGAGAGAGAGAGAGAGAGGTGTCTTCCACCTCCAAGGAGGAAGTACCAGATTTCTCAGAGTTCTCAGGAGAAGGCTATGCCCACATAAAAATCTCACTGACTATCTCCAGATTGGCAGCCTAGACTCCACGCCTACACTCCTAATCCTTAACTTGACACAAGATTAGGTGACTACCACAGGCTCCTAATCCATAACAAGCCCATTTATTTTTTCCCTGCATACCGACACCAATCCAATACCCAAAGCTTTACACAATGGGTGGAGATCTACTTCTAAAACATGAATATAGAAAAATCGCTTTTGCTTGAAGGCTCTCAAGGAAATGCTCACTGAAAACTCCATTCCTATTATCTCACCTCCCCCAAATTAGTCTTCTTCTGGGCTTTCAGTCACACCAAGATCTCTCCTGCCCCAAGGCCTTTACATGCACTGTCACCTCTTCCAAGCCCTGAAGTGCCAAGTTCAAAGTTCCAGTTAATCTCCCTGATCCTGAATTTTAAGAACTGTGTGTGTGGGAGGGAAGGGGTTGGGCTGTTTGTTGAACTGCTGGGTTTTGGAGCCATTTGTTATGCAACCTCATTTTGTCAATGACTGGTTAATTAATGCAGCATTCATTTGCCCTTCTTCCACTCATAGCACATGGCTTGTATCTTTGGGATCACTCTTCCACCATGCTCCATCTCCATGCTTCTGCTGGCATTGACCCAATCTGCCAGCTCCAGGCCTGGCTAGTCAGGGCATGACTTTCCTCTGTCCAAAGGGACTGGGTCAGACTCAGTATGTGACTCATGCTAGGTTAATGATATCTAACCCTAAAAAATGCCCCAGAAACAATTACCCCATTGCCAATGAGTCCATTTTGAATCATAGAAGGCCCCTATGGGGTTTCTCAGACTGTAAATATTTATGTGAGCAGAAAGTTCCATCTTTTTCCCTATGAGGTAGCTGGTAGGGTAGCACTGCCAACCTTGCAGTTAGCAATCCAATGCTTACCTGATAGTACCACCAATGATTAGAAAGGAAAGAGCCTCTCTCTAATAGAATTCCTGAGCTTCTAGATAAAACTACAGCTGTCATCAGGAAACCTGCGTGAAACTCAAAAGGAAACAGCACTGAAAGGAAAAGGTTCAAACTCTGATGGTATCAACTGAATGCCAGAACCCAGCTATTCCTGATGATCTGGCCCCAGACTTACAAATTCCATAAACCTACCCATTAATTCCTTCTCCTGCTCCTTCCCTTCTCACGCCCCAAGGTACTTTGACTTAGCCTTGAAGGCACTCACAACTTCACGGGTTCTGCCTTGCACAGGTGTCTGCTTGCTTCCAGTTCAGTCCTGACATTGTCCCTATCTTTAGCCATGTTAGGCTTGCGTCCTAGAGCTTTCCTTTGCTTGTCTCCCTATTGCTCTTGTCCTATGAAGTCTGTGGCTTTATCTTTAAGTCTAAGTCCTGCCCTTTCGCTTTCGTAGAAATCTGTCTCTGTATCTTGGCTCGTGGCAAGTTGTGTCCTTCAAAGATGACTGTCCTAATGTTGCACATCGCACATTCTCTTGTTACAAGATGAGTTTGTGTTCATTTTTCCAGAAACAGGGCCTGCTTTCCCTCTTCCTTGCATCTTGGCAGGCCTTTGACTATGGCAGAAGTGTTGCTCTGTGACTTCCACCTGGTCGTATTGGGTTGTTCACCATTGGGACCCTGTCAGGATATTGCAAGGAAGACCAAGCCAAATGAAAATGTCACATATAGGGTTCTTCTTGAGCTCCAACCAAAAGAAGTATCAGTCGTGTGAGGGAGTGAGTCTTAAGAGAGCTGCAGCCTCTGTCCTTTGAGCTACCCCAGCTAATGCTTGATGAAGCCAAAACTAGTGTCCTCACTGAGCTCTGCCCAGATTGCAGATTTGTGAACAAAATTGATATTATCATTACTTTAAGATGTTATTTGTGGGGATACTTTCTGTTAGCAGCAGATCATCAGAATACTGCCTAATCAGACTGCATTGCCAGTTTTACTCTCTCTCTCTCTCTCTCTCTATATATATATATATATATATATATATATGTAGATAGGTAGATAGGTAGATAGATAGATAGATAGATAGATAGATATCCTCCACTCATCTGTCAGTTGGTTGTACTATAATGGTTTGTGTATTGTTATGATGCTGGAAGCTCTGTTCCAAGAATTTCAAATACCAGCAGGACTGCCCATGGTGGACAGGTTTCAGTGAAGCTTCTAGACTAAGACAGACAAGGAAGAGGGGCCTGCCAGTCCACTTCCAAAAATTACTGAAAGAAAACCTTATGGATCACAAGAGAACACTGACTGACTAATGTGTTTTGGACACAGTATCAGTGGACAATTCCTAGAGGAAGACATCATATTTGATGAAATAGAGGGACAGGGAAGATCCTTATTGAGGCAGATTGACCTAATCGCTGCAACAATGGACTTCAACATTCAGGAATGTGTGACAATTGTGCAAGATCAGACAGCACTCCATTCCATTACATATAAGGTCTCCATGGATCACAGTAGACTTGATGGCACTCTCTATATGTTTGTCTTCAGTGACTTCCCATAGGGCTGCTCTGCCTGGCAGCCTCTATTCTTCATGCTTCCAAATGGGGAGCACAACAGGTCCATAGTCACTGATATTCCCCTCAATCCCCAGGTAAAGTAAGGAGGCATGAAGCTAACTAGGTTGTTCTCTTTGCCTTGTCTCTCTTCCTTTTCCCCTCCTCCAACAGGGCTAGAGGGGGTAAATACTTACCTTGCAGTCTAGAAGAGAATTTCTTCCACACCAAAATCTTCTCCTTCCTCAAAAGGCACATACATGCTTTCTCCTTGTTTTGAATTAAAATGGCAGATGGGATGGTAGGAAAGAAAATGAACTAGTCTAACAGAATGGCCAAACAGATTTACCTTCCACATAAGGATGCAAATAACTCCTCAATCTTGTTATAGAGCCATGATATGATGAGCTCCATCAAAGCAGAGTAGAACACCACGGAGGTCAGACCAGAAAGACCATATTGAGTTGATTTTGTATGAGAGATTCTAGTTGCTAATTATACTTTTCATAACAGACAGATGGCAGGTATAGAAGCCCAGACTTAAAATGTCTTTATCTAATTGCCTGCCTAAATATATATTTGCAATATGGTCCTCAAAGGGAATACTTTCTTTACCTTAAATTCCATTTCTTTTTCCCCTTTTTTATGTAATTTTATTGAAGTATCATTTATGTACAATAAACCATAGTGTGTTTTGCTCTTTGAGGTTTTTAAAAAGAATCATTTTATTGGGGGCTCCTACAACTCTTATCACAATCTATACATACATCCACTGCGTACATTTGTTGCCATCATCATTCTCAAAACATTTGCTTTCTACTTGAGCCCTTGGTAGTAGCTCCTCATTTCCCCTCCTTCCCCGTTCCCCTC
The DNA here is from genome assembly GCF_050624435.1 of Tenrec ecaudatus. NCBI lineage: Eukaryota > Metazoa > Chordata > Mammalia > Afrosoricida > Tenrecidae > Tenrec > Tenrec ecaudatus. The sequence continues at coordinate 105,360 of NW_027458140.1, read as the reverse complement.
CCTCATGGACCCTTGATAATTTATAAATTATTATTCTGTCCTATCTTACACTGTTCGACATCTACCTTCACCCACTTTTTTGTTGTCCCTCCCTCATGGAGGAGGTTATATGTAGATCCTTGTAATCAGATCCCTCTTTCGACCCCACCTTTCCTCCATCCTCCTGTTATTGCTACTCTCAGCACTGGTCCTGAAGGGGTTATCTGTCCTGGTTTCCCTGTGTTTCCAGTTCCTATATGGACCAGTGTATATTCTCTGCTCGAGCCAGGTTTGTAAGGTAGAATTGGGATCATGATAGTGGGCGCGGTAGCATTTAGGAATGAGAGGAAAGTTATATGTTTCATCGTTGCTACACTGTATCCTGACTGGCTCATCTCCTCCCAGCGACCCTTCCGTAAGGGGTTGTCCAGTTGCCTACAGATAGATCTTGGATCCCCTAACTGTACCCCCCCCCCCCCCACATTCACAATGATATGATTTTTTTGTTCTTTGATGCCTGATACCTGATCCCTTCTACATCTTGTGATCACACAGGCTGGTGTGCTTCTTTCATGTGCGCTTTATTGCTTCTGAGTTAGATGGCCACTTGTGAACCTTCTAGTCTTTAAAACCCTAGACTCTTTATCTTTTGATAGCTAGGCTCCATAAGCTTTCTTCACCACATTTGTTTATACACCCACTTTTTGTCTTGAGTGATTGTGTCGGGAAGGTGACCATCATGGAATACCAGTTCCTTAAATTCCATATCTATAGGCTTAAGTCTTACTCACAGGAAGCCTATTTTTATTTTATCCCTGGAACAAAATCTTGCAATAATTTTCTCTTTTTGGGCAAGTCCATCCTCAATCACTTATCCTTTAACATTTACAAGAATTTATCTGTAACCAACCCCATTTACATAGTCTCATTCATGCTATTTCCACAATAATTGCTAATAACCCTATTTTTTAGAATCGGCAGAAAGCATCAGCATCAATATCCCATTGCCACTGGGTTGATTTCAACTCAGTGGTACCCTATAGGACAGAATAGTATTGCCTCATAGGTTTCCAAGGCTGAAAAAAAATCTCTTTATTGTGAGTTGGGTGAAGGTTTACAGAATACATCTGTTTTCCATTTGACAGTTCACACATATTTTGCTTCATGATATTGACTGCAATCTGCTCAACGTAATATCACTTATCGCACTTCCTCCTTGTATTTCCTGTTTCCATTCCCCCTTCTTTCCTGACCCTTCTGAACTTGATCTTTGAATAAATTATATCCTTTTGATTCAAAGAGTTGATTAGTGTTACTTTTTACCTTATAGATCTACCTATTGTTTGGCTGAAGATTGAGCCAAGGGAGTGAGTTCAGTTCCAGATCTGAAGGTGCCTAAGGACAACATTCTTGTGGGTTCCAAGAATCTCTCTCTGAGCAATACCACTGAACATTTAAAATAAGTTTAAACTTCGTTGCACATATTTCTCCTATTCTATCCCAAAATTCCAAAGCAAACTCATTATCATTGTGTTGAAGCTGACTCATAGAGACCCTACAAGATAGAATAGAACTTCACCCTTTGATTTTCCAAGGCTTAAATCTTTACCAGAGCAGACAAACTCCTATTTCTCACATGGACCAACTGATAGGTTAGAACCACTTTCCTTGTGGTTAGGAGATCAATGAGGAGTCCACTCTGCCATTAGAGCTCGTTAAGAATGCGATCCAGCATCCCCTAATGCTATCCCTCTCAGATCAGTTGGTAGTGGTAATCAATGTAAATCTTAAGGGGGTCAGACTGCCACATCGTAACTCTTCCTTGGGGAAGATGGTGGGTTTGAACTGCTGATTGATTAGCCCTTAAGTGCTTAATTACTGCCTCACCAGGGTTCTCCTTAACATCAAAACAGTGGACACTTATTGGTTTATCTTACTGGTCTCTGTTCCCTAAAAATTGCACTTCATCCACAGGGTTTTCTTCCACAACACACAGCTGCTAGTGTTTTTGGTTTGTTTTTCCACATGACTTCACCTTCCTGGTCAAAGCTGATTTGTCCAGGGCTAAACACACAATGAAAACATAGCCATATTTGCACACTACAAAATTTGAAGTGAGACAGCAAGCTATTTGTTGAGTTTTTTGAATGACAGAAGTCTATAAGGAAGTGTTATGATACAGGAAACAGTGAGTTTTGATGTCCAGGATCTATGCTGGGGACCCAGTTGGCACTCCGAATGACTATTCAAAGTGATGGTATGAATTCTCCTCTTCCATGACCTACACATATAATAGCTATAACCACTAAGTCCATGATTTGACAAATGTCTTGTATGATTGAGTTTGGGTTCCCCATAGGATTAGATTCTGAGACAAAGGTTTTAATTAAGCCATTTTTGGGGGAGATATCAATAAGGAAATGAGAAATAGACAAGGGAAAGAAGGCAGCCAATGAAAAGTACATTATCAAACAATTTAAAATTGTGGGCAACTGGAGGTTAATCTTACTGGAGACACTGTAGAAAATCCACTAGTTATTCTGCCCAGAATGTGAGGGAGTGTAGCTATTTGTCCAACAACTCCTATTGGTCATTGGTTAAGGGTTACTCCAGGAAGCAAGAATTAACTCCACAACCTCCTAAGCCATGTATGCTCAGGTACAGTGGTCTACAGAAACTAGAGAAAGCAAGAAGAGAGATGTGTTGGCCATTCTGAATTAGGCTAGCATGCCAAGTTGTCAGACTGTCAGGTTCTTGCACTATCATAACTTGAAAGTCACCATGATCCTGTGAGATATACCACTGGTATTTCAAACACAAGCATAGTTACCCGTGGTGGAAAATTTTCAGAAAAGCTTACAAGCTAAATAGACTAGAAAGAATAACCTGCCAATCTACATCTGAAAAAAAATAGTGGTGTTTGTGGAGCACATTGATAGCAGTGGAATATTTTTTCATATAGTGCAGGATGATGAACCCCTCAAGTTGGAAGACACTCAAAATATAATTGGGGAAGAGCTGTCTCCTCAAAGTAGAGTTGACCTTAGTGATATAAAGTTTTCAGGACCTATATTTGTTGATGTGGCAATGACTCAAAATGAGAAGAAACAGCAGTACTGCAATAACCACTAACAAGAAGATGGGATTCATGAAATATGGATCTAGAAAAATTGGAAGCCATGAAAAAATGGAACACATAAAGATCAAACACTCTAGGTGTTATTGAACTGAAATAGATTGGTATTGGCCATTTTGAATGTCATAATAATATGGTTTACATACCAGAGTAACAAATTTGAAAGGAATGGATGACTTTCATGTTAAAAAAGAGAATGTTTCAACATCGATTCCAATGTTCACCATTGTTAGGTGTAGGATATATTATACCTACAAGGATGAATAATTAATAAAGTTATTATTCAAATTTACACACCAACCACTAATGCTAACAATAAATCCATTGAGGATTTTTACCAACCTTTTCAGTCTGAAATTGATGAAACATGCAATCAAGATTACTGATGACTTGAATGCAAAAACTGGAAACTAAGGAGGAGGATCACTAGTTAGAAAATATGGCCATGGGGATGGAAGCCACATGGGAGATCTCATGATAGAATTTTCCAATAAGGATGGCTTATTGATTGAACATTTATTTTTCAGTGATGTAAACAGTAACCATAGACATGGATCATGTATATTGGATAGAAATACACAGGAATTAAATCAACTACATCTGTTGAAATAAACTACTATATATACTCGAGTATAACCCAAGGCAACTAATTTTACCCCCCAAATCTGGGGTGCTTTTTCAGCATAAAAAATGTGCTGAAAAAAACTCGGCTTATACTCAAGTATTTACGGTATAAAGAAGTTCAATATCATCAGTCAAGAGACTGGAGACCAACTGTGGAACAAGCCATCAATGGCAAATTGAACTCGAATTCAAATAAAATTAAAACAAGTCCCCAAGAGTCAAAGTATGAATTTGAGTATATCTCATCTAAATTAGAGGATACTTCAAGAAGAAAGTTGACACATTGAACACAAATCACCTGAGATGATACGAGTTCTGCAATAATATCAAGAACATCATAAATAAAGAAATTCAAAGATAATTAAAAAGATAGAAACTAAAGAAAAGACAAAATGGATGTCACCTTGAATGTGGAGTAGCTGAAGCCAATGAAAGAAATGATGAAGTACGAAAAAGAGAGAGAAATATAGAAATAATTGATGAAGTAAAGACGCTGAATAAAGAAGCTGAACACAAAATTTCAAAGGGGAATTAAAATAGATGGAATAAAGAATTATATTAAAAGTTGCAAAGACCTGGAATTAGGACAGCAAAAATGAAAAGCATGTGCATTTCACTAGCTGAAAAAATTGAAGAGAAATTCAAAATACAGAATTACACAGATAGCATCAAAAGAAGATGAAAGGGATTCACTGACCACATGAAGCCCAGGCTCCACAGCGCTGAGTCCAGAAGACCAAGATAGCATAGGGTTCTCACTGCAGATTGCTCTGAAAGTGCTCACAGTAGTAGGCCCTGGATCAACTGGGGAAAATGTAGAACTCAAAATAAGAAGACTAACCTTAGGATATGATAGGCACTAGTGGAATTCCCATTTGACACCTGACCTCACCTCCATGGCTCAACTTTCAGCCCCCAAATAGGAGACCTATACTGTCAACGATGTACAATTCAGAGCCCAGCATTTGTCAGGGAGTTACTCAGAAGGCAGGAAGGAATGGGAACGAAAGACCAATGGAAACGGCAAACAAAGTGAGGGAATAGGAAAAGTAGTATTGCGTTGTAGGTATTGCAATCAATATCATAAAACATTGCATGATTTGTAAGGAAAATCAACTTACTCTGTAGATTTTCCCTCACATCACAATCAAAACAGTGTAAAAAGAAAATAAGTCATATGACCGAGTACACTGGTAGATCTTGCTGAAGACCAATTTCCAGTGTTAAAAGATGTCACTTTGAGGAATAAGGCACAGCTGAGCCCTAGTGGTATAGTGGTTACAAACATAATGCGTCAGAACCAACCCAGTTGGGTTGCTCAACACAAGATCAGCAGTTCTGCTCCCATACAAAGTTCCAGTATTGGAAACCCACAGGGATATCTCTCCCCTGTCCTATAGAGTTGCTAAGGGTTGGAATCAACTTGATGGCAGTGAACTGGATGTAAGCCAGGCTGACTAGAGACACAAATCAAGTGCCACTCATATATGTGCAATAAATAGTTTTCTATCAAGAAGTCATTATAGTATTTCTATTTCAAGGAAATATCCCAGGCCAGTCCAACTCAAGTCCATAAGTCCAACACTAGCCCATAAGTTCCTTTCCAACTTACGCAGTTACATGCAATGATGCAGAATGCAGAATCGCTGGAGGGCTTCTGACTTCGTGTCTTTTAACAAACACACACACACTCACACTCAGACCCTTGCAGAACCTCTAGAGGGCTTCTGACTTCGTGTCCTTTTTACACACACACACACACACACACACACTCATACATTTGCAGAATCTCTTGAGTGCTTCTGACTTCGTGTCCTTTACACACACACCCACACACAACCTTGCAGAATCTCTCGAGGGCTTCTGACATCGTGTCATTTTTATACACACACACATACTCACACTTATACCCTTGCAGAATCTCTGGAGGGCTTCTGAATTCGTGTCTTAATTAGTCACACACACACAAACACTCACACCCTTTCCTAATATCTGGAGGACTTCTGACTTTGTGTCCTTTACACTCACACCCACACAAAATCTTCAAGAATCTCTAGAGGGCGCCTGGTATCGTGTCCTTTTTAAACACACACACACATACTCACACTCATACCCTTGCAGCATCTTAGGAGAGCTTCTGACTTCTTCTCCTTTTTACAGGCACACACACATACACACCGTTGCTGAAACTCTAGAAGGCTTCTGAATTGGTTTCCTTTTTACACAAACACACAAACATTCTTGCAGAATCGCTGGAGGGCTTCTGACTTCGTGTCTTTTTACAAACACACACACACACTCACACTCAGACCCTTGCAGAACCTCTAGAGGGCTTCTGACTTCTTGTTCTTTTTACACAAACACACACACACACCATGGCAGAATCTCTAGAGGGCTTCTGACTTCGTGCCCTTTTTACACACACACACACACACACACACACACACACTTTCTGAATCTCTGGAGGGTGTCTGACTTAATGTCCTTTTTACAAACACAAACACACACACACTCTTGCAGAAACTGTAAAGGGTTTCTAACTTTGGGTCCTTTTTACACACACACACACACACACACACACACACAAACACACACCCTTTCTGAGTATCTGGAGGGTGTCTGACTTAATGTCGCTTTTACAAACACAAACACACAAACACTCTTACAGAAACTCTAGAAGGCTTCTGACTTCGTGTCATTTTTACACACACACACACACACACACACTCACAGACCCTTGCAGAGTCTCTAGAGTGCTTCTAACTTTGTGTCCTTTTTACACACACACTCACACTCATACACTTGCAGAATCTATGGAGGCCTGCTGACTTCTTGTCCATTTTACACACACACACACACACACACACACTCACACATGCCGAATCTCTTGAGTGCTTCTGACTTCGTGTCCTTTACACACACACCCACACACAAACCCTTGCAGAATCTCTAGAGGGCTTCTGACATCGTTTCATTTTTATACACACACACGTACTCACACACATACCCTTGCACAATCTCTGGAGGGCTTCTGATTCTTCTCCTTTTTACACACACACCCACACACAAACCCTTGCAGAATCTCTAGAGGGCTTCGGACATCGTTTCATTTTTATACACACACATGTACTCACACACATACCCTTGCACAATCTCTGGAGGGCTTCTGATTCTTCTCCTTTTTACACACACACACACACACACACACACATACACATACACACCATTGCAGAATCTCTGGAACGCTTCTGATTTAGTGTCCATTTTACACACACACACACACACACACACACACAATGACACACCCTTGCAGAATCTCTGGAGGTCTTCTGAATTCGTATTTTTTTAGTCACACACACACAAACACTCACACCCTTTCCTAATCTCTGGAAGACTTCTGACTTTGTCCTTTACACTCACACCCACACACAACCTTAAAGAATCTCTAGAGAGCGCCTGGTATCGTGTCCTTTTTAAACACACACACACATACTCACACTCATACCCTTGCAGCATCTTAGGAGAGCTTCTGACTTCTTCTCCTTTTTACAGGCACACACACATACACACCGTTGCTGAATTTCTAGAAGGCTCCTGAATTGGTTTCCTTTTTACACAAACACACAAACAATCTTGCAGAATCGCTGGAGGGTCTGACTTCGTGTCTTTTTACACACACACACACAGACCCTTGCAGAATCTCTAGAGGGCTAGTGACTTCTTATTCTTTTTACACAAACACACACACACACCATAGCAGAATCTCTAGAGGGCTTCTGACTTTGTGCCCTTATTACACACACACACACCCTTTCTGAGTATCTGGAGGGTGTCTGACTTAATGTTGTTTTTACAAACACAAACACTCTTGCAGAAACTCTAGAAGGCTTCTGACTTCGTGTCCTTTTTACACACACACACACACACACACACACACACCCTTGCAGAATCTCTAGAGTGCTTCTAACTTTGTGTACTTTTTACACACACACTCATACACTTGCAGAATCTATGGAGGCCTGCTGACTTCGTGTCCATTTTACACACACACACACACACACACTCACACTCTCAGAATCCCTGGAGGGCTTCTGACCTCGTGTCCTTTGTACACACACACGCACACACACCCTTGCAGAATATCTGCAGGTCTTCTGACTTCGTGTCATTTTACACACTCGCACGCACACATGCATACTTGCACGCACCCTTGCAGAATCTCTGGAGGGCTTCTGACTTCTCCTTTTTACACATGCACATATACACCATTGCAGAATCTCTAGTAGTCTTCTGATTTACTGTCCTTTTTACACACACACAATCACGCACCCTTGCTGAATCTCTGGAGGGCTTCTGAATTCATGTCCTTTTTTGACAGACACACACAAAACCTCACACCTTTGAAGAATCTCTGGAGGACTTCTGACTTCGTATCCTTTTGAAACACACTCATACACTTGCAGAATCCCTTGAGAGCTTCTGAATTCGTGTCCTTTACACTCACACCCACACACATCCTTGAAAATCTCTAGAAGGCCACTGATTTGGTTTCCTTTTTGCACAAACACACACACAATCTTGCAGAATCTCAGGAGGGCTTCTGACTTCGTGTCCTTTTTACACACACACACACACACACACACACACTCACACTCAGACCCTTGCAGAATCTCTAGAGGGCTTCTGACTTCGTGTCCTTTTTACACAAACACACACACACATACACCATGGCAGAATCTCTAGGGGGCTTCTGACTTCGTGTACTTTTTAAACACACACACAAACACACACACATACACACTTTCAGAATCTCTGGAGGGTTTCTGACTTAATGTCCTTTTTACAAACACAAACACACATACACACACACTTCCAGAATCTCTATAAGGCTTCTAGTTTCGTGTCATTTTTACACACACAAACATACACGCACCCTTGCAGAATCTCTGTAGGGCGTCTGATTTCATGTCCTTTTTACACACACATACACACAAAAACACTTGCAAAATCTCTGGAGGGCTTCTGACTTTGTAGGTTTTACTTACACAAACACACACACACACACACACTCATGCCCCTACAGAATCTCTGGAGGGCTTCTGACTTCGTGTCCTTTTTACACACACACACACACACACACAAACACTCACACCCTTGTAGAATCTCTTGAGGGCTTCTGACTTCGTTCTTTTTACACACACACACACACACACACACACTCATACATTTGCAGAATCTCTTGAGTGCTTCTGACTTCGTGTCCTTTACACACACACCCACACACAACCTTGCAGAATCTCTAGATGGCTTCTGACATCGTGTCATTTTTATACACACACACATACTCACACTTATACCCTTGCAGAATCTCTGGAGGGCTTCTGAATTCGTGTCTTAATTAGTCACACACAAACAAACACTCACACCCTTTCCTAATATCTGGAGGGCTTCTGACTTTGTGTCCTTTACACTCACACCCACACAAAATCTTCAAGAATCTCTAGAGGGCGCCTGGTATCGTGTCCTTTTTAAACACACACACACATACTCACACTCATACCCTTGCAGCATCTTAGGAGAGCTTCTGACTTCTTCTCCTTTTTACAGGCACACACACATACACACCGTTGCTGAAACTCTAGAAGGCTTCTGAATTGGTTTCCTTTTTACACAAACACACAAACATTCTTGCAGAATCGCTGGAGGGCTTCTGACTTCGTGTCTTTTTACAAACACACACACACACTCACACTCAGACCCTTGCAGAACCTCTAGAGGGCTTCTGACTTCTTGTTCTTTTTACACAAACACACACATACACCATGGCAGAATCTCTAGAGCGCTTCTGACTTCGTGCCCTTTTTACACACACACACACACACACACACACACACACACAAACAAACACTTTCTGAATCTCTGGAGGGTGTCTGACTTAATGTCCTTTTTACAAACACAAACATACACACACTCTTGCAGAAACTGTAAAGGGGTTCTGACTTTGGGTCCTTTTTACACACACACACAAACACACACACACTCACACTCATACACTTGCAGAAACATCTGGGACAGTCTGGTCTGGAGACTCAGATCCTGAGACTGTGGTATGGGGGCACCAGGCTCACGTGGCTGAGGATGTTTCGGTGCAGGGTGGAGCCATGCACCCCAGAGCTCTCTGTATTCCACAGGTGGATGGTGCTGTCAGAAGAGCAGGTGATAAAGGAGCTCGGGGGCAGGCAGGCCTGTTGACTGTCCTTCACCTCAGGGTAGACCTGGAGGAGCACAAGGACCAGAGGGACCTGCGTCAGACCTTGGCTGCCCACAGAGATGGGACGGGATGAGAGTAGAGAAAAGGTTGGTCAAGACTTAGCTCCAGGCTTATCCCAGAGCAAGCAAGTCATAATGATTAGCTCTTGTCTTTAACAAGTAAAGGAATATACATTAACCAAGCACCTAGCAAGTACTAGGCATTCTAAATCTCCCACTTACATTGTCTCCTTTTCGTAAAAATCAAATGCATCAGGTATGTCATTTCACAATTGCAGAAACTAAGGTTTGGTCAAGTTCAGGAACATGTCCAAAGAGGCAAAGCTCAGACTGCACAGGGGCATACTGAAAAACGTCTGAGATGAGTCAGCACTAAAATCCCCTCCCATCCTCAGAGCCAATTAACAGATACGAAGGGACCCAGGGGCACTGCTGGGGGAGCAAGGGTGCTGGAGGAAACAAATTCCACACTTGAGGAACTCCAGCTCCTAATGGTAGCCCAGGAAACACGGTCAGTCTCAGCAGACCTGGCCCACGTAGCTCTACACTCCAGAAGCAGGAGGAATGATACAGAGCTGAATACACCTTGCCCACTTTCTTGGGGTCCTTCACATCCCAGACATAAATACTATGGTCATTGTACACACAAGACAGCCACTGGTTTGCAGGATCAAAGGTCAAGGCGATGGTGTCCGGATACTTCGCATTGGCCACTCCAGCGAAAAGGCGACTGAGGAAAGAGGGGGGCAGGGTGTCCAGGGCAGACAGGGCAAACTGGTGAGTGAGCGCTAATGAAATGGGGCACTCAAGGGAGGAGCAGCAGGTTGGCCAGCAGTCAATGGAGAAAGAACGCAGCGGCTGGCCTGGCATTCATTGCCATGGGGCTCTCCAAAAGAACACAAGCTATTTCATAGCCCCCAACGTCAGGCGTGGACAGTGTGTGGCCGTGATGCAGCCAAGCAGATGTCAGGCCCTTCTAGACTCACGTCAGAGGACAAGGAAGGACACTGTGCAAGCCACAACCATGGTCATATCTTATTTCCTACCAAATGCAGATTTAATCCCCTCCTGCCCTGAAAGAGAAATTAATCTACCCAACTGCAGAACTGCCCCGCTTCCTGACAGCACTGAAACCAGAGCAAAACTTCACTTCCTGCAAACACCTAACCCAAGGCCCGAGGCTACACTAAGCCCCTCCTACCGCAGCTGCAACCCAGGACCACCCTGAGGGAGAAAGGCCTGCTCCATCAGGTTTCCAGTCTCTCTCAGAAACCCTAAGGAACTGCCTGTATGTCCTAGCTGTGGTCTTTACAGGACAATGCATTACCACACAGCAGACTCAGATTACCATGGATGCCCACAGTGAGCAAGAAATGCTGAAAGAACCACCTGTGCTTGACTGCAAGGGTCTTCCCAGAGGTCTATGTGTGCCCTCCTCTCCTTGCAGCATGCCAAGGATGGCCTGGCACAGAGTGGGGCTCTGACAGGACTCAGGGGCCCACCCACACCGCTCACCTGGCCTCTGTGATGCTGGAAATGCCTGTCCCCAGGGCATGGGGCCGGGGCAGCGTGCTGAGGAAGTGCAGGTTGGAGGGGTTGAAAAGGCGCATGGTGCTGTCAGCACAGACACAGAAGGTGTAGTCCTGGCTCACCGAGAATGCAGTGGGCCACTGTGGTCTGTGAGCACAGAAAGCCCAGTCAGCAAGGGTGTCTGCCCACTCCTTCACCCGACACCTCAACAGCCATGAGCCAATAGGTAAGGACAAGTGCAAGGCAGGCCAGCTGCCCTGGCCAGAGCCCCTTAATGCCCCTCCCTCTAACAGCAGCTGGCCAGAGGGCCCACAGCCCCGTGCACTTAGGGGGAAGGAGTCAGCAAGCCTTATAAGGCACCTGAGGTTTAGGCAAAGACACACTCAGAAAAGGCCGGCCAAGAGAAAGGCAGCAGAGGCAGCGGACAGGGCCAGCACACTTACTGTGATGCTGTCTTTGTGCTGAGCAGAAGAGGAAAGCAGAGGAAGAGGCAGAGACAGAGAGCGCGAGCGAGCAGAGAGGTCCCCAAACAGCTTCCTCTGCCTGGGGCCTCCCCCAGCGTGCATGCAGACCCTGCTGCTAGCCCCAGGACCCCCGGAGCCTGGAGGTGACAGACGGGAGGGTGCCGACAAAGCATTCACTTACCCTCAGCTCCACCCCCTTGTCCAACAGTCTCTGGTCACTGAACTCACACAGCTGCCCCGAGGATGTGATACAGAAGGTGCTGTCAGCCTTCTTCCTGCGGCCACAGGCTACATCAGTGAACAGGTTGTTCCGCAGGTCCCCAAGCAGCCCGGAGCGGCCCAGAAGGCCACAGTGGCATTCACCTCTGGAGGCACACCACAGGTGCCACCCACCCACTCACCCACCCTGCAGGCTACCCCCTGAAAAGCAGGCCCTGGGGAGAGAGGGAAAAGGCTTCCCTTGCAGATTGACATAGCACCTGGCCCAGCTGAGACTTCCAAGGGGCTTTTGAGCATGCAGAAGTGGGCGCAGGTGGAACAGATCTGGGCAGACCCCACCCTGGTGGCTACTTGCTGCCTCACCTTTGAGGTCTTGCTGTCATCAAGGTACCAGAATTTGATGTGCCGGTTGCCTGCAATGACAAAGTAGCTGCAGTCCTCAGAGAAATATACTGCTGTCACCCGACTGGACACCTTGTTGGAAGCCACTACAATGTTTTTCTGGAGAGAAAGTCAAGGGAAATCAAGGCTCTGCTTCTAGGAGCTGAGGGAAAAGAAACTTACACACTGAAGGAGGTTAGACAAGCTGTGAACTTGACCTCTCCTTCTGCCCCTTCTTCAGCATCCTAGATACCCAGTTGCTCCTTTCTGCTCAGAGTTCTCTAGAAAGGGACTGAGGCCAGCAGGTGGAAGTGAAGGCCACCTGTCAGCAGTTTCTTGGCTCCCCTCCCGGCCCTGCCTGTCCTGAGGCCAGCAGCCCATTCACCTTCCAGGCCCAGACATTGAAGATCATGTCATGCTGGTAGCCCACTGAGACAATGTACTTGGCGCTGGGTGAGAAGGCCACACACGCCACGCCATACTTATGCTCCTGAAGCTCCACCACCTGGCTGCGCTCCGACACGTCCCATACCCACACAGCAGGCATGTGTCCACTCTGCGGGGACGAAGACCCCGAAGTAAAGGCCAGAGGCAACCAGCTCCCTCCCCATCCACGGAGGCCTGGCCTTCCCAGCCACAGGACAAGAGCCTGCACATAAATGAAGGACACCTAACCTAATGTGCCTGCACATGAATCAAGGACACCCCCGGAGGGAATGTGATCAGTGTTGGGGAACAGGGACTCTCAGGGATGGGCTCCTGGCGTGATTTGCATGGGCAAGAACCACCACTCCTGCGGTTTGCTCCCACAGCCTCCAGGGCAAGTCTATGGGAGGGCAGCCCTGTTCCACACTGTGACCAGCAGGGATAAGGAATGTTTTAAGGAGGTGTTTTCCAAAATGTGGTTCCCAAATTGGCAGCTTCAGCCTCATCGGGAACTACTTGTTAGCATTGCAAACTGAAGAGAGCCAACCCAGACCTGCTTAGCCAGAGAGCCAGCAGTCTGTACTACGGGGCCACCATAGCACTTCTGACGCAGGCTACAGCCTAAGAACACTGCTCTAGGGCAGACCAAACACCCAAAGTGGACACCAGTACAGAAAGTCAAACTTGGCACCAGTCCTATGCGGGGCGCAGGCTGTCACTCTCTGCTAAGGCCAGGCCACCCCTTCTGCAGTGCCTGAGCTTCCTTCCTCACTCACCTCGCCGGTGACCAGGTACTTGCCATCAGGAGAGAAGGCAAAGGCAGTGATGGTTTTCCTGAAAGGAATGGGGGCAGGCTCAAGAGGGGCACTGGCAGCCTGGCCCAGGCCTGGCCTCTCACAGTCCCCTCTCAAAACAAGGGCAGCAAACCTGCCCTCCCTGTGCTGCTTCCCTTGCAGGCCTAGGGCCCAACAGGGCCCAATGCCACAGAGAAGCAGGTGGCACCCCTCTGGCCATCCTTGGGGAAAGGTGGCACTCCCCAAAGCCCCAGAGCCCATTTACCTGGAGCTGTTGAGGATGTGGTGCTGCTTGTGTTTCCGGGGATTGAAGAGCACAACCACACACCTGGGGAGAGGGAGAGGGGAGCACAGCCTTAGCACCCCACCTCAGTGGCCCAGCCCAGAGGACCCCACGTTGCCAGAGTGCAGCTGGCTCCTGGCAGCACTCTTCTGCCTTTCTCCCCTTCTGTAGCCCCACATGGTGCAAGGGCCTGTAGGAATCCCTGCCTGCCCAGTGCTCTGTGCACCAGCACCATCGGGCCATGCCCCATAGTGATGGTGTGGCCGGTCTTCCCAGAGCCCTTGTCTCTACCCCAGGGCAGAGGGCAGAGAGAAGGATGCACATGATTTGCGTAAGAACAGGCCTCAGCTGTGCCCTTGTTTATAGACCTCCTGGTTTCCAGGAGAGAGTGGGATCTCTCATGTCTGCACCCATGTGTGTACTTGGCAAGAAGCAGCCCTCCACATGTTGGATGAGGAAGCAAGTGGAAGGTCAGGGCCCAGGGCCAGGCCTACAGGGAGACTAAGGGGGATGGAGAGGCAGAAAACTGCCTGAGGGAGGGAACTTCATGGAGCTGCTGGCCCACGTCAGACTCTTTAGCCCAAAGAGCCTGAGCAGCGCCATTCTAACAGCCTCCAGGCTCCCTCTCCAGTCAGGCAGCAAGGCTGGGTGAGATTGCATGGAGACTGAAATTCAAGAGTGAACTCGACAGAGGGAGGCAGGTAAGAGTCAGGGACAGGGAGCTGGGAGCCAACAGCTCGCCAGTGTCTCAGGGGCCATGGCGCTCAGCAGGTTTAGGCCCTCTGCCCAGCTGTCTCCTCTCTTCATTAGCGCTATGCCTACTACTTGCTATTAGCTGGCCACAGCAAGCCTGGGGCCTGCTCCCCCAGGTAAGGGGGTCGACTGCGTAGATGGAGGAGAGACTCAGTAGAAGGCTACTTGTCCCAACACTGTCTTTTACAACAGGAAGCAGACACAGGACCCGCATCTGGACCCCACTGCTTGCAGATGGGAGCAGGAGCTGCAGCACAGGGCTTGGTCTCTTCTGCAGACAGAGGCCTCCGGCTCCGCTCAATGAGCCAGTTCGCTATGCAAATTCCACTGTCAACTAGGGATTCTGGGATCTTGGAGGTGCACCAGGTAAGCTCACAGCTGGCTACCAGGCTGATTGACAGCCTTAGAAGCCTGAGCAACGCCCTCTTCTCCTCAGACCCCCGCTCCAATCCTTTTTCACCCTCCTTTTCTTTGTTCTCTTTTTAATCTCCTTTCTCTCTTTAAACCGATTTGAAGAACCCTGCTCTCCACATCCCTTGAATGAGAAAAACAAGATGACATTAGAAACACGCAGACACACACCTGCCCAGTTGCTCTGAAGGAGAGTCTAATACATGGGACTGACCTAACTCCTCTAAAACAGAGATGCCTGCACAGAGGATGAAAGGAACTGTGCTCAAACACTCAACCACATTCACTGTCCCTGAGTCGATTCTGACTCACAGTGACCCTACAGAACACAGCAAAACTGCTCCTGTGGGTTTCTGATACGAACTATCTAGGGGACCACAAAGTGTCATCTTTCTCCTTTGGAGTGCCTTGTGTGGCCTAACTTCTGTCCTTGCCGTTAGAACCCCAACACAGGACCATGACACCCTCAGGTATCTGGGCATCCAAAATTGAGAGATAAGGAACACTAAGGAATAGAGCCAGGGTTCACAAACAGAGCTTCTGATTTCGGGTCCTTTTTACACACACACACACACACACACACACTCACACACTCACACTCACACTCACACACACAGCCAAATGCATACCCATACCCTTGCAGAATCTCTGGAAGGCATCTGACTTCATGTCCTTTTTACAAACACACACACACACACACACACACCCCTTGCAGGATCACTAGAGGGCTTCTGATTTTGTTTCCTTTTACACACACACACACACACACACACACACTCACACTAACACTCATACCCAGGCAGAATCACTAGAGGGCTTCTGATTTTGTTTCCTTTTACACACACACACACACACACACACACACACTTACACTAACACTCATACCCAGGCAGAATCACTAGAGGGCTTCTGATTTTGTTTCCTTTTACACACACACACACACACACACACACACACTTACACTAACACTCATACCCAGGCAGAATCACTAGAGGGCTTCTGACATCGTGTCCCTTTTACACACAAACACACATACACACCGTTGTAGAATCTCTAGAAGGTTTCTGACTTACTGTCCTTTACACATACACACACACACACACACTTGCAGAACCTCTGGAGGGCTTCTGACTTCGTGTCCTTTTTACACACTCACACACACACATATAAACACATGCACGCACCCTTGCAGAATATCTGGAGGGATTCTGATTTCCTGTCCTTTTTACACACACACACCCACACAGACACACACACACCCTTGCAGAATCTATAGAGGGCTTCTGAATTCGTGTTTTTTTACACACACACACACACTCACAATCATACCCTTCCAGAATCTCCTTAGGGCTTCGGACTTCTTGTCCTTTTTCCAAACACACACATACATGCACCCTTGCAGAATCTTCAGAGGGCTTCTGACTTCGTGTTCTTTTTACACACCCACTCACACTCATACCCTTGAAGAATCTCTAGAGGGCTTTTGACATCTTGTCCTTTATACACACACACACACACACACACACACACGCACAACCTTGATGAATCTCTGGAGGGTTTCTAAAGTCATGTCCTTTTTACATACAAACACACACACCCTTGCAGAATCTGTAGAGGGCTTCTGACTTCGTGTCCATTTTACAGACACACACACACACACACACACGTTCACACTCAACCCTTCCATAATCTCTGGATGTCTTCTGACTTCGTGTTCTTTTTACACACACACACACACACACACACACACTCACACCCTTGAAGAATCTCTGGAGAGGGTTTGAACGACCCTGTTGGTCATGGTATGTCGTGTGACTAGAAGTGTATATGAGCAGAGAATCCCTCAGAGAACAATTACTGAAGTCTATAGAGCAGGGGTCAGGTATACACTGCGGGTCTCTCGGTCCATGCATGTGGCTCTGAAGTAAAATGGAAACCTTTTCAAGAACAGTGATTATTCAGATAATAGTGATTGAAGTTGCAAAAATATATTTTTTTATCTCAAAGAATGTTTCAATTTTTGTGAGAGAAAAAGTAGGCTCTTCTATCTCAAAAGTTTGCCTCCCCGATGTAGATCAAGATGGCGGCTATGTCTAGAAACAGTCACTTCACATTTTGATATTTTTGTTTAATAAAGTGTCTGTGGTTTTAGAGCAATGCTTTCTGACTTACCCTCACATACTTTTACAGAATAAGTGATGAAGCAGCTGCTTGGACTGGGTGGGCACAGGGAAGCTGGGAAGGGTGAGGACCAGGAACAATCACTAGATAATAAATTATTTAATACATCTGCATCGGGACTGTGGCTCCAGAGCTACAACTCCGGTGCTGTGCAGCGCATTTCTTCCAGTTTGAAACAAAATTGGAGTCAATTATTATCTTCCTCATCAGTCATCATTTCCTATGGTTCTGGGGATTGGCAGTACTAAGCTAGCAGATTCTTCTGTGCGGTTGCCGTCTGACAATGGCTTATGATGGAGACATCTCACACAGCTTCCCCACTGGTGTACTTGACAATGGCCACTGGTGTTTGCTGGGACTTTAAGTGGGACTAGTGTCAGCATCTGCATGTGGCCTCTTCATCACACTTCCTCACAGCAAGGGGACTGGACTCCGAGGGTCTTCTACAGAGAAAGAGCCAGGTGGGAGCTGTATTACCTCAGAAGTCACACCGCACCTCACCTGCCAAACTTGACTCCTGGAGAGCCATAAGGCTGGCGTGGGTTCAAAGGAGGAAACATAGACTCCAACTTGGATGTAGAATGACAAGATTCTGGAAGAGCTTGTAGGGAAGAAACAATCCCTTGAAGGCATTTTGTGAGCTACAGTCTTCCCCAGGACATAAACCTTAACTGGGCAACTCAGTGGTAGCCTTGCCAACTCTGGCTGGTGAGTTCCAGTGACTTTCTTTTGAAGGGAGGGAAGGCAAATTTGGAAGGGAACCCTCAGAAGCCCCCAAGTGGCCTGGAACCTCACCTTTGCAGACACCCACTGAGAGATCCTTCCTCCTTCAGGGAGTTAAGCTGGGCGAGAGGATGGTAGCTGGAAGGACAAAAGGAATTGACTAATACTCTGGAATTACATCACTCGCTCTCTTTGTAAGTTTTTCACTATTGTTCTAGTCCTGTGTTGAATCTATCTTTTCCTTACTCTCCCCTAGGACCTTCCCCTTAGATATGGGGCTGCGGGGATGGGTTGATTGATCTGTGCTGAAATCAGGGAGGTAGGTAGTAATAGAGGGAACCCGTTACTACTCCCATAGTTCCCATAGTAACCTGGACCAATTAGTGGGAGGAATGGGCAGATAAAGGCTGCATTGGGGTTTCGGTGCTTGGTGGAGGTGAAGGCTGACGTGTTTAGAGTGGAGAAAGGAAAACAGCCTGTTGGGGAAATGTTATTGGAGATGGCTTTGAGACTAGCCTCTACTGGTCTCTTGCTCCTCACTCTCCTCTTGGTAGCAGCACGTGTGTTCCCCTCCCCACCATCCCCTCATCCCAACTTGGAGCCCTTCTGGCTATTATTTCCTTATGGAAAAGCTGTCAGCTCATCATCCTGCTTTCTTCCATTCATGCTTCTTTAGCTCCGTGTTGACTTCTAACAGGAGAGAATCAGAAAAGTTAAGTCCCCACCCCACAGGGCCTTTGCTGAAGGAGACTGCAAGCTGTGTACAGAATATCTCCTAGCTCACTCTCTCACTTCTCCCTAATAGATTTTTCCTGCCACTGCTCCTGGCTGGAGGGGATGGAGAGTTCAAGTGATGCCACAGAAGTCACAGCAAAAGAACCAAGGCACTCGAAGGACCATTCATGAGCTGGAATATGATAGAAGCTCTTGAATGGGAAGCCACCGTTCTGGCAGTAAACATGCTCCTATGGACCCTCCCAGTTCTAAGGCTTTAGTGCAGTCCCAACAGAATGAGTTCTCCCTGGGTGAGTTCCTCCTGAAAGCGAAAGAGGGTTTATCCTTCTTTATCTTTGAAGCTACGCCTTCTATACCTACTGGATCCAGACATTGAGGATCTTCGCTTGCTGATTCCTGAACTCAACTGTGCTGATTGATAGCTGCATGGCCAAGGACCCAGACACAGCTCTGGATTCTCTGTTCACTCTCTTTAGCCACCATTGGTTTCCTTTTGTCTAATTGTGCAACAGAAATCTTGGGGGATGCTTTATTCTAAAGTTCTTCCACTTCCCTAAAGGCGGGTATAGAGAAAGGCAAAGTTAACTGGAGTCTCTCCAGCAAACACTAGAACCCCAAGAGGGCTGCATAGGTCTCATCCAAAAGTGGAGATCTGCTGCCTCACCCCTAGACTGGGAACCCATCATGGGTAGGGGTCAAGTGCTGTTTCTATCTGGACCTTCAGGGTCTTCTCAGTGCCTGGCTCATAGAGGAAATGAAAAATGCTTGTTTCTTCTTAACAAGTCAGAGATTTACTATTGTTGTTAGGGTCGGTCCTGTTGGTTCCCACTCATAACAACCCTATGTCAAACAGAACACAACGCCACCCAGTACCATCATCACAATTGTTCTTATGTTTGAGCCCATTACTGCAGCCCCCATGTCCATCCATCCCATGAGAGCCTTCCTCTTTTCCATTGCCCTTCCACTTTACCAAGCATGATGTCCTATTCCTGGGCCTGGTCTCTCCTGACAACATGTTGAAAATACATATCCAAAGGGTGACAAAATCTGGCCATCCTTACTTCTAAGGAGCATTTGGCCTGTGCTTCTTCCAAGACAAGTTTATTGGTGCTTCTGGTAGTCCATAGTACTTTCTATGGTTCTTTTTTCCTAGCACCATAATTCAAATGCATCGATTCTTCTTTGGCCTGCCTTATTTAATCTCCAAATTTTACATGCATAGGAAGTGTTGAACATACTATGGCTTGTGTCAGATGCACCTTAGTTCTCAAAATAACATCCCTGCTTTTCAATACTCTAAAGAGGTCTTGTGAATATTTAGCCAATACAATGCAATGCATTTTTTAAGCTGTTGACTGCTGCTTGCATGAGCGTTGATCATGGATCCAAGGAAGAGGAAATCCATGACCACCTCACAATTCTACATCTAAGCATATACCTCAAAGAATAACAAACAGAGACTCAAAGAGATAGTGGTATACAAGTTCACTGCAGCACTACCCACAATAGCTGAAAGGTGACTATTACCAAAGTGCCTGGGGCACGAAGAATGGATAAACCAAACAATATCTAAGTCATACAATGGAATATTATTCAGCCTTTAAAATGGAATGATGTTTTGGAACATGCTACACCATGCAGGGACCTTGAACACCTTCTGCTGAGTGAAACAAGTCAGACCATAATGAGATTGATATAAAATATGCAAATCCATAGGGAAATCCATAGACAGCAAGCAGAGTCACAGTTGATAAGGATGGGGTGACGAAAGCAATGGGGAGTGACTGGTTAATGAGCATTGACTGTGTCTCCATTCAGAGTGATCCAAATGTTGGCCTGATCCTATATTCGATTTGCATGGAGCCCCTGCCCTCTCCTGAGGGGTAACCTCAGCAAAGGCACTGGCAGGCTCAGAATCTTGGTTTCCTGACCTGTGAGTGTGCTGGAAGGATTAGATGGAGTAATAAATAATGACACTGATCACAACCAATAATTATACAGCACTTACTATGGGCCAGACATTGTTCCCCAGCCGTGCTTCTAGCAGGCACACAAATACAATGCCCTTGGGGCCTAACAGAAACTCAGATTCCACTTCAGCAGATCTGAAGCAAGCTGCGAGAAATGGAGTTTCTCATGGGGACAACAGTGAGGACCAGGATTCTCAGAAGGATTGAGGCATTTGAATGGCAGTGATGGCAAAGACCGTGGGTGGAGTATACTGTGTGTGGCCAGGAGAACGAGCAAATCAGTCCTGGAGGAAATTGAGCCAGGACAGTCTTCACAGAATGTTCTTAGAAGAGAGAATGGCAAACTGTTGTCATGTCGTTAGGAAAGACCAGTTGCGAGAAGAGGACATCATGTGGATCTGGGGAAACTCTTCATGACACGGACTGGCACCATAATCGCAACAATGACCTCAAACCTGCCGATGGGCAGGAAGATGGCATAGGATTGGGCAGTGATTTGTCCTATCAGACCTACGGTCAAAAGGAGTCAAATTTGACTTACTGGAGACTAACAACAACAACAAGGTCTTTCTATCTATTGATGCATTCAAACTCAACCTTGAACACACAACCTAAGCACTATTTTTCACTTCCCTTCTACACACAGCAGCGCAAAGGGGGTTCAATGATTTGTCCCAGGTCATGTAGCTAGAACGACATAGAGCCAGGACTGGACAATGGAGCGATCTGACAACAGAGACATTAAACATAAGCAGGGCTTTGTCTCCCACAAAGATCATAGGCATAACCATAGTGGACTTGGCACAAGTCCTGCCGCATGGCAACCTTTCAGCAGATAGGTGCTATCTTAGTGCCATCCAGTTGACAGCAAGTCAGCGACTGCATAGGACAGGGTAGAACAGTCTGTGGGTTTTTGACACGAAATATTTACAGCAGTAGCACTCCTCATCTTTCTCCCACAAAAGTCCCTATGATTGTTAGTAATTTGGTCAGAAGTCACTTTAATGGTGACCAAATCCTTCCTTTTTTGGGATTCAACATTATACCCCACTGCTTCTAATAGCTGCTCGCCCCAAACCAAAACAGGCATGAGAGAGTTGATTCTGACTCATGGTGCCCTCATGTGTGCATTGCATAGGACTTTCAAGACTATAGGCTTTAAGCAGGTTGCCAGGCCTTTCCTCCATGGTGTCCCTGGGTGGGTTCCAACGGCAAATGATTTGTTAGATAGTTGTGTGTGGAACTGTTTGCCCCCCTTCAGTAACTCCAATATCCTTGCAGCCCTCTATTCACAAAGGACTGTCCTTCCAACCAAGAGCTCAGAGTGCTTGTTTTCTCTCTCTTATTTTCTTTACATCAAGTTGTTTGGGACTCCCCAGGAGCTGGCTCCCACGGACATATTTATATGTAATTATGGCCCTGTCATCTACAACATGATCATGATAAATGGAGAAAAGGCTGAAGTGATCAGGGCTATCTTCTTTCTGGGGTCCACAATAAATGATCATGCGAGCCCAGGTCAAGAACTCAAGGGATGTATTGTATTGGGTAAATCTGCTGTTTGAGATCTCTTTCTTTTTTTCTTTTTTTGCAGCTGGGAAAGAGAAAGGGGAGATGGGCTGTTCTTTCAAGAGCTACAGCCTAGCCCCTTACAGCCAGAGTGATACTCAACAAGGGCCCCCACAGGCACTTTCTAGGGATCTTAAGTAGTTGGGGCTTAAGGAGAGTGGCATGGGGCTCTAGCAAGCTAGGAGCCCCATCCCAGGCTGGGGTTACATATCCCAAGCCCTTGATATGGAGGCCTCAGGTAAGCAGTGTGCCCAATGGAGTTCTGGGTATGTTGGCCTGGAGGAGGGGAGCCACCTTTGGGGCTGGACCAACCCAGGGCATCCCAAGTTGGATGGGGTGCAGGGGCCTGGGCAGGGTCCCTCTTCCTCTCCATCCTCCATGGCCAGTAAGACTAACACAAGATCTTGGGCAGGCAGGGGGCCTGGGGCAGTGCCCAGATATGCCAGGGGCTAGCTGGGCAGGGGGTGTTTCCTGGGTAGGCAGAGGACCTCGGGCAGGGTCTTTGTGGCAGGCCCAGACCCAGGTGGGCAGGGACATGGAACAGGGATCCCAGGTGTGTGCCCGGCCTGGACTGGACCCAGGGTTGGCAAGGGCCCTTATGCAGGTTCCTGGGTGTGTAGCGGGCCCAGGGCAGAGTCTTGGTGGTGAGCAGGCCCAGGGTGGGGGCAGGGAGTCTGGAGTGTGGTCCTGGGTGGGTCAGCTGGGCAGGGTGAGGATCCTGGTGGCTGGCCAGGTGCCTGGTGGGCTGCAGACCCACATCAGGGGTCATGGTGGCAAGGCCCTCCCTGGTGGGCAGGAGTCTGGGAAGGGGCGGGAAGGCTGCACAGGTCACACCTGGTCTTTGAAGTCCTAGGCCTTGCGCATTAGGTCATTATGGCCCATGGAGGCAGTGCGGCTCCGAGGCTGGTTCACAGCCTTCAGACTGAGCCCTTGACCTATATAGGAAGTGCTGGCTGGCCTCCTGTCATGTTCTCAATAGGCTCCAGCTGCTGCCAAGTAGGCCAAGCTTTAAAGGGGCCATGGGCTTCCACCTGTGCGCCCCTCCTCCTCACCCTTAAACGGGCCGCGTGCTGCCGCCAGAGACCTCTTTCAAAAGTGTTCTTCAAAGTGTTTAAGAGCAAGAATGTTACATTAAGGTGCACCTGACTAAAGCCATCTTAGTCATATTTTCGATGGCCTTCTCTGCACGTGAAAGTTGGACATTGAAAAGGAAGATCAGAGAAGAATCAATGCATTTGAATTGGGAGGCTGGTGAAGAATATTGAAAGTATTATGAACTGCCAAAGAACAAACAAATGTGGGTTAGAAGTACAGCCAGAATACTCCTTAGAAGCCAGGATAGTGAGGCTTCCCCTCACGTACTTTGGACATACTGTTAGGGAGAGACCATTCCCTGCAGGAGGAAGGACGTCCTGCTAGGTGAAGCAGTGAGGCAGTGAAAATGAGGAAGAACTTCGGCCAATGGATTGACACAGTGGCTGCAACAAGGGGCTCAAACATGACAACAATTGAGAGGATGGGGCAGGACTGGGTTGTGTTTCATTCTATTATCCATAGGGTGGCTAGGGGTTGGAACGGACTCAATGGCATCTAACAGCAGAAACTATGTCCACACCCACTACTAACAGGACAGGAAGTTTCCCAACCCCTCTCTTCTCTCAACCCCAGGAACAGAGATGCCACCTTCCTTCTAGCTTTATTCCCAGTATCTAGAGCAGAGCTCAGCAATGAAGTACCTAACAAACCTGAAGTAGCTGTTACTTAGCTCCATGCCTCAGAGGTCTCAGTTCCCAAGTCCCAAAACAATGACATCAGTGTTGTTGTTTGTTGCCATCAAGTCGACTTCTAGTTACACCTGCGTCACACCTGCCTACCTAGAATCCCACCTTATGAAAATAAGCCAGAACAATGATTCTCGCCCACGGTGTCTGCAGACTATGACTCACCACTCTGAAGGGATGTCATGTAAATGTTGAACTGCTAGCTCAAAGGTTGACTGTTCAAACCACCAGCTACTTCAAGGAAAACGACGAGGCTGTCTGTTCCAGTAATGTTGGACAACGTTGGAAAACTTACATAGGGTCTCCATGAGTTGGAATTGACTGGACAGTAATGGGTTTTCTGTACCTGGAATGATGATGCGACCAGAGAAAGAATGAGAGGGAAGTCTGAAAAAGAAGCACTGACCTGCCCTCCATCGGGCTGTTTTGTGATTTTTTTTTGCAGCAGATGGTTCGAAGGGAACAGGGAATGAAGAGGCGGAGTGCATGGCACAGTTGAGGGCTATTTGCCATTCTGACCAAGTGCCTCTGTGAGAAAAGGGGGAGGGGAAGCTTGACCTGGATATTGATCAAAGCCCCAAAAAATATATGAATTTCCAGAATGAGAGAGGTTTCCCAAGTCAGGGTAGTAACAGGAGCTAACAGCTCTCACCTCTGACCCTGTGGGCCCTGTTCAAAGAATCTCCTGGACTGGGTGGGAGGTGGGTGGTTAGGCAGAGAGACAAAGAGAGAGTCGAACTAGGAACTCTGGCTCTTTCCCAGCCTGAGCCTGAGCCCCTGAGCCTCCTCAACTCCACTCTCCCCCTTCCCTGGCACCCCACAAGGACACCTTACAGAGGTCTTCCTGTACCCATATGTAGGTATTGGCTCTTCCTGCTTTTGGCTCTGCTCAGTGGCAGGGCATTTGAAGGGTGGTTGTGGGATTTGTACAGTTGACATTAGGGTAAATGCGTGATCAGTTCTTAAATTTATCCTACTGCAGCTTTAGGCTGTGTTTCCAAACTCCCTGTCCTCACAGAGGCTCTGCAGAGGGGACAGTAGCTCTGATTCCACCTGGAAGTTCCTGGTTGACCACATGGATTTCCCATCCCAGTCTAGCCATGGCACCAGGGATCAGGGTGCTAGGAGAGGGGCAAATGGGTCCCCAAAGGAGATGTGTGGTGACCACAAAAGTGACACACTGGTGGTCACCTACTAATTGTACATGGTGGTGCTTGCCTCTCTCAAGGTGGAAACATACAATTTCGCCTATGCCTCTTCTCTAAAAGCAAGTGGACCTGCTTGTGACATGAGGTTTTGGAAAGTTCTTTCATGGGCCACAAAGAAGTGTGGCTGATCCAGTGTCTCAAGCTGATTTCGAGTAGTGTCCAGAGAGTTCGTGGTGAAAGGGGGTAGGGAACTGTGGGGGGCTGGCCAGGGAGTGAACACGAAGTAATTTGAGCCAGACAGAGTAATGAATGGGAGGCAGAATGGCTAGCAGGATGCTTAACCCACAGCATCACCAAAACTCCTTAGCAAGAAGGGTATTAACACAACCACTGCCACCACCCCTTTTTCCTAATTTTCTGAGAGATAGAGAGGAAAGAGTGCTGTCCAGCGTTCGACTCCCTTTAAAGAAAATGGGAGGGCCAGGGTGATGACAGCAGGTGGCTGGAACATCCCAGCTTGGCATCCAGGGCCCCCCGCAAAGATCCTCCCTTGTGGGCTCTGTGAAGCAGGGACACTCAAAGACCACAGGACCTCGTTCTCAGCTGTCGGCCTCGGGGCTTGGGTTTCTTAGTTCCTCCTGCTTGGGGAGGGGCTGCTCGATGGAGAGCCTTGTCACTTAGCATCATGGCTGCTCAGACATGATACCCCTGAATCGTGTAATTTACATTTCATGCACAATTGAAGCAGCTAATGGTGTCATTCTCCAAGGGGGGAACAAGTTGTCATAATGTTAATTACATTGCAGGTGTGCCCCCTCTCCTTTGTCCCCAAATGCTCCATGGGAAGTTCCCAGGTAGCAGTCGAGTGGGTGTCCAAGAGAGTGGCTTTGGCTCTCTGCAAGGTGTCAGGGCTGAGGAGTGGTTACAAGGCCAAGAATTCTTTCTCTGACTTCGTTGTGGGTGTGTTGGCGCAGTGCGAGTAGAGGTGGCAGCTAAAACAGCCCAGTGATCTCCCCATCCTTTTCTCCCCTGCGCGTGTGCAATCGGGCAGGGCTGGAGGGTGCCTGTTCAATACTCAAGCTAATTTTGCTTGATAGGGGACAGTGGAGATGATGTGTAGGGAAAAGGAGGCAAAATCCAACCACTCTTAGTCCAGATATCAGCAGACGGTAGAGCTAAGCCTGTAGTCTCTGAGGCTGGTCTGCTGGGATTTAAATTCCAGCTCTCCCTTGGATAACCTGGTTACCCCTGGGCCAGATGGCTTCACCTCTCTGTGCATTCGTGTTCTCACCTATAGACAGAAGCTGATGCACTACCAATGGGTCAGTCGATTCCAACTCATAGTGAGCCTGGAGGACAGAGTGGAACCATTCTATAGGCGTTCCCATAGGCTGTGACTGATACTGGAGCAAACTGACGCATCATTCTCATGAGAAGCTGCTGAGGGTTTCGCTGAGCTAGTGGTAAATAGTCAAGTGCTTCTCTATTGCCCCGACAGCGCTCCTCTTAAAGGGGTTGCAAAAGTCACCAAAACCCCACTTCTCTAGAGTTCATTCAGACTCATAGCAACTCAGCAGGATAAAGTAATAACTGTCCCTGCAGACGTCCGACCCTGAAAATCTTTATGAGCTCAGACAGCCCCATCTTGATTCCGAAGAACAGCTGGTGGGTTTGAACCACCAACCTTCTGGTTAGCAGTTCTAATGCTTCACCCACACCACCACCCGTGGGATGAAATGAGTGAATGTACATACAATGCTTAGAACACTAGTACATAACATGCACTTAGTAATTTTGAGCTATTGTGGTAGGAGGGGAGTCCAAAAACCAAAGCAAACTCACTGCCATCGAATCCACTCTGACTCCCCATGACCTGAGTTCTACCCTATAGGACAGGGTCCAACTGCTCCTGTGGGTATTTGAGATTGTAGCTTTATAGGATTGGAAAGTTTCATGTTTTTCCCTGAGAGTGGTTGGTGGTTTTGAACTGTTGGCTTTGGGCTTAGCAGCCCAATATGTAATCACCCACGCCATTATTAAATGAGAGCTATGAGTTTCTGACATTTTCTGTGAGGTGGTAGAAGTATATGTCATTCCTATATTTAAAGAAGGTAAATCTACTGAAAGAGAACAATTGCCATGGCTTTCCAAAGAGAGGAGAGATGTCAGTTTTAAGGATATATAGAGCTGTGAGTCATCCCTGGAGAGTACAAATGGTTAAAACACTTTGCCATTAACAGAAACTGAGGAGGTTCAAGCGCACCCAGAAATACCTTGGAAGAAAAGCCTGGCCATCTGTTTCTGAAAGGTTATGCCCATTGAAAGTCCTATGACTCACCATGAATCGCAAACAACTCAGTGTCAAATGGTCATTTTAAATTTCAGGATGGTTCCTGGGCACAAAGCAAACATTCTAAGTTGTCTATTGAAGAGGAGGTTTGTGAGAGCACCTGGCCCATTCAAACACAACTGATGAGGAACCTCGGTGGGGCCACTGTACACAGACCAGGCGATGCTTTCTCCACATCTGGTTTTGTTGGATGCTGTCAAGTTGGTTTCAACTCGTGGCGACTCTACATACAACCGAAAGAAACACTGCCTGCTCCTGTGCCAGCCTCACAATTGTTATGTTTTAGTGTGTTGTTGTAGAAACTGTGTCCATCCATCTTGGTGAGGGTCCTCCCCTTTTGGGCGCCCCTTTACCAAGCATGATGCCCTTTTCCATGATGTTGCTCCTCATATCTTTCAAGACAGATCTTGCTCCTCAACTGAAATTCTTGCAGAGAGAGTGAAAACACACCTGATTTTCCTAGAGTCTCATTTCCCAAAGTGGGCAACACCACCCACGTACTGGGCACAGAAAAATCCAGAGATCTATAAATCAGATATCTACATTTTATCCTGGATGGTGGGCTATAGTACAAAATTCTTTCATTGCTGGGGGGTCCTGAATAATTTCTTTTTCTGAAAAGAGGGCAGTAGGCAGAATACGTTTGGGAACCTTTGGTCTGGAGCAGGAGCTGGAAACCTGTTTTTCTGCCAAGGACCCTGTGGTGATTTATAACATCATTCATGGGGCCATAGAGGTCAAATATTTAATGAACTCACCCCTAAGGTGATGGCTACAAATGCTTCTCGTTGGTGAGATGTGTGATGCTGGCAGCAATTGATTATTTGGGGGCCCTATACAGCCCTCGGGCCATACGTTGGTCTAAGGTAGTGGATCTAAACCAGTGGGTCACAACACCTTTGGGGGTCCAATGACACTTTCACAGGGGTTGCCTGGTTCATCGCAGTAGCAAAATTACAGTGATGAATGAGCAATGAAATAATTTTTATGATCGGGGTAAACACAACCTGAGGAACTGTATGAAAGAATCATGGCATTCGGAAGTTTGAGAAACACTTGTCTAGGGAATGGTTGGGATCTCCATGTAGGCTACACATGAACTTCCTAGGCAGTCAGGCAGCGTATCACTTGGGTTTCATTGGAGAGGAAAGAACTATTGATCATGTTTCAAGGACAAACAAATCTGGAAGGAAATGCTATTGTGGATGAAAACAAAACATAAAACAAACTCTTGAAAGATTCCTGTATGCTAGAGATGAATTGCAATCCAGAAAATTAAAGGATATCTCTGAGGGTTCCAGCAGGAAACAAACCATGCAGAAGATTTAATTAAAGAGAGTTTAATGAAGACTATTCACAGTGTTGGGGATGGGCTTAAGAAAGCCAACAAAAGATAAGGAGGCCCCGAGGGTCTAACAAGAGCATAAAGCTGTTGCCACGTGTCCTATGGAATTTTCTCTTCAGCTCATTGACTTTGTCATTTCTTCTCATTGTCTTAGCTATTCTATGATATAGAGCAATTCTGACTCATAGGAATTTGATACTACTGTCCTCTCCCAATTTCCTTTATTTTCCAACTTCATGTGTGTTAAAATATGCAGTATTGCATCAGATTTCCTATGCTCTAAACCAGTGGTTCTCAACCTTCCTAATGCCTTGGCACTATAATGAAGTTCCTGATGTTGTGGTGAACATCCATTCGTAAAAATATTTTCGTTGCTACTTCATAACTGTAATTTTGCTACTATGAAGAAGAGACAGACCCCTGTGAATGGGTATCTCAACCCCCAAAGAGGGCCCGATCCACAGGTTGAGAACCGCTGCTCTAAACTAAGAGGTGTTTCTTTAAGATGTAGTTCAGTATATTGTTAGACGCCCAAGTCCTGTTGTTGTTGTTGTTGTTGTTAGGTGCCGTCGAGTGGATTTTGGCTCACAGCAACTCTATGTACAATGTACTGAAACGCTGCCCCGTCCTGTGCATTCCTCACAGTGGTTCTTTGCTTGCGCTCATTGTTGCAGCCACTGAGCTATTCCAAATTGTAGGGGCTGCCTCTCCTTTGCTGCCCTTCTACTCTACCAATATCTGTGTCTTCCTCTAGGACAGTGCTTCTCAACCTTCCTAAATCCACAGCACTTTCATACAGTTTCCTTTGTAGTGGTAGACCCCCAATCATAAAATTATATTCTTTGCTACTTCGTAACTCTCGGTTTGTTACAAGTTATGAATAGTGCAACCCTGTAAAGGGTTCGTCCAAGCCCCAAAGGGGTCACGACCCACATGGTGAGAACCGCTACTGTAAATTGAGAGGAGTTTCTCTTCAGGTCTATTTCACCATACTGTTAGAAGCTCAAGTCCATTGGTTGTTGTTGTTAGGTGCCGTCGAGTGGGTATGTCTCATAGCAACTCTACGCACAATATAATGAAACGCCGCCCTGTCCTGTGACATCCTCACAGTGGTTCTCTGCTTGCGCTCATTGTTGCAGCCATGTGCTAATGCATCTTGTTGGGGACCGCCTCTCTTTTCCTGCCCTTTCATACCAAGATTTGGGACTTCCGCTAGAGCAGTGGTTCTCAACTTTCCTTATGCCATGATATTTTCATACCGATTCTCATTTAGTGGTGACCCCCCCCCCAACCATAAAATGATTTCATTGCAGCTTCATAACTGTAATTTTGTTACTGTTATGAGTTACGACACCCCTGTGAAATTTTCATTCCATATCCACAAATGGGTTGCGACACACAGGTGAAGATCCCCTGCTCTAAACTAAGAGGAGATTCTCTTAAGATAGAATTCAGCATACTGGTAGATGAACAAATTCTGTTGTTATTGGTGTTAGGCACCATCGAGTGGGTTTTGGCTCATAGTAACTCTATGTACAATATAATGAAACGCTTTCCCATCCTATGCCATCCTCACAGTGGTTCTTTTGCTTGTGCGCATTGTTGCAGCCACTGTGCTAATCCAACTTTTGGGTAGCTGCCTCTTTTTTGTGGCCTTTCTACTGTACCAAGACTTGTGTCTTCCTCTAGGGCACTGGTTGTCAAATTTCCTAATGCCATGACCCTTTCATACAGTTCCTCATGTAGTGGTGACCCCCATCATAACATTATTGTTACTTCGTAACTGTAATTTTCCTACATTTATGAATCATTTCACACCTGTGAAAGGGTCATTTCGATCGCCAAAAGTGGTCGCGAACCACAGGTTAAAAACCGCTGGTCTAAAGTAAGAGGAGTTTCTCTTAATATCTACTTCATCCTATTGTCAGAAGCACAAATCCTATATTGTTAGATTCTGTTGTGTAGCTTTTGACGCCTAGCAACTCTAAGCACAATATGATGGAAAGGTGTCCTGTCCTGCGCCATCCTCCCAGTGGTTCTTTTGCTTGCGCGGATTGTTGCAGTCACTGTTGTATTCCATCGTGCTGTGGGCTGCCTCTTTTTGCTGCCCTTCTACTGTACCCAGATCTATGTCTCCCTCTAGGGCAGTGGTTCTCAACCTTCCTAATGTCATGACCCTTTCACACCATTCCTCATGTACTAGTGACCCCCCCAGTCATAAAATTATTTTCCTTGTTACTCCATAACTATAAATTTGCTATTGTTATGAATCAGGTCACCCATGTGAAATGCTCATTGTTCCCTCCTAAGACGTCGTGACCCACAGTTAGAGAACTGTTACTCTACACTAAGAGTTTCTTTTAAAGTCTTCTTCAGCATATTGTTAGAGGCACAAATCCTGTTGTTTGGTGCCTTCGAATGGGTTTAGGCTCATACCAACTCTATGCACCATGTAATGAAATGCTTTCCCGTCCTGTGCCTTCCGTACAGTGGTTCTTTTGCTCACACTCATTTTTGCAGCCACTGTGCTAATCCATCTTGTTGGGCACTGCTTCTCTTTTCCTGCCCTTCTGTACCAAGATATGTGTCTTCCTCTAGAGCAGTGGTTCTCAACTTTCCAAATGCCACAACCACTTCACACCATTCCTCGTGTAGTGGTGACATCCAACCATAAAATATTTGCATTGCTACATCATAATTGTAATTTTGCCTCTGTTATGGATCATACAATTATATTCATTGATATTTCATAACTGTACTTTTGCTACTGTTATGAATCAGGCCATCACTGTGAAGGGGTGATTCGAAACACCCCCCACCTGAAAGTGTTCACGACCCAATGTTGAGATCCCTGCTGTAAACTAAGAAGAGTTGCTCTTAAGATTTACTTCAGCATATTGTTAAACACACAAGCCCTGTTGTTATTGTTGTTAAGTTCCGCGGAGGGGGTTTTGGCTCATCGCATCTCTATGCACAATATCATGAAATGCTTCCCAGACCTGTGCCATCCTGCCAGTGGTTGTTTGCTAGTGCTCATTGTTGGAGCCATATTTGGGGGGGCTGGCTATTTTTTGTTGCCCTTCTACTCTACCAAGATTTGTGTCTTCCTTTAGGGCAGTGGTTCTCAACCTTCCTAATGCCACAACATTTTCATACTGTTCCTCATATAGTGCTGACTGCCGAATCATAAAATTATTTTCATTGCAACTTTGTAACTCTAATTTTTCTACTGTTATGACTGGGCGACCACTATGAAAGGTTCATTCATCCCCCAACAGGGCTCATGACCCAAAAGTTGAGAACCGCTGCACTAAACTAATAGGAGTTTCTCTTAAGGTCTACTTCAGCACATTATAAGAAACACAAGTCCTGTTGTTTTGTTGTCAGGTGCAGTCGAGTGGGTTTTGACTCATAGCAACTCTATGCTCCATATAATGTAACGCTGCCCCATCTTGTGCCATCCTCACAGTGTTCCCTTAGCTTGAGTTCATTGCTGCAGCCACTATGCTATTCCATCTATTTGGGGGCTGACTCTATATTGCGGCCCTTCAACTGTATCAAGACTTGTGTCTTCCTGTAGGACTGTGGTTTTCAGCAATCCTAATGCCACGACCCTTTCATACAGTGCCTCGTGTAGTAATGACCCCCCAATCAAAAAAATTGTACTGTTGCTACTTCATAACTGTAATTTTGCTACTGTTACCTATCTGGCCACGCCTATGGGAGGGTCATTCGAACACCCCCAAAGGATTTACCACTCACAAGTTGAGAACGGCTGCTCTAAACTAAGAGCAGTTTCTCTCACGGTTTAGTTGAGCATACTGTTAGTTGTATGATATCTCCTGTTATTGTTGTTTGGGCCGTGGAGAGGGTTTGGGCTCATAGCAACCCTGTGCACAATATAATAAAGGCCTGCCCAGTCTTGCATCATCCTCACGGTGGTTCTTTGCTTGTGCTCATTGTTGCAGCCACCGTGCAAATCCGTCTTGTAGGGACTTCCTCTCTTCTGCTGCCCTTCTACTGTACTTGCGTCTTCCTCTAGGACAGTGTTTCTCACCTTTCCTATTTCTACGACCTTTCCATACACTTCCCAATGTGTAGTGGTGGTCCCCAAAGCATAAAGGTTTTTTCTACTGTTATTCCATAACTGTAATTTTGCAAGTCTTATGAATCTAGTCACCCTGTGAAAGGGTTGTTCAACCAACCAAAGTGGTCACAAATCACAGGTTGAGAACCGCTGTTCTAAATTAAGAGGAGTTTCTCCTGTGGTATAGCTCAGTATATTATTACACGCACGAGTCCTGTTCTTATTGTTGTAAAGGGCTGTCGAGTGGGTTTGGCTCAAAGTTGGCTCATAACAACTCTATGCACAGTATCATGAAACACTGTTCCATCCTCTAACACCCTCACACTTTTCTTTTGTTTTCACTCATTGTTGCAGTCTCTGTGCTAATCCATCTTTTGGGGGACTGACTCTCATTTGCTGACACTCTACTGAACCCAGATTTGTGTCTTCCTCTAGGGCAGTGGTTCTCAAACTTCCTAATGCACGACTCTTTCACACCATTCCTCATGTATTGGTGACCTTCCCCCCCCCCCAATCATAAAATTACTTTCCTTGTTACTTTATAACTAAAATTATGCTACTGTTATGAATCAGGCCACCATGTGATATAGTCCTTCTCCACCCCACCCCCCAAAAGGCATCACGACCCACAGTTTGAGAACTGCTATTCTACACTAAGAGGAGTTTCTTTTTAAGGGATGTTTCAGCATATTGTTAGAAGCACAAATCCTGTTCTTGTTTTTGGCTGCCTTCGAGTGGGTTTTGGCTCATACCAACCCTATGCACAATGTAATGAAACGTTGTTCTGCCCTGTGCATCCTCACGGTGGTTCTTCTGTTTGGGCTCATTGTTGCGGCCACTGTGGTAATCCATCTTGTTAGGGAATACCTCTCTTTTCCTGCCCTTCCGTACCAAGATTTGTGTCTTCCTCAAGAATAGTGGTTCTCAACTTTCTGAATGCCACTACTATTTCATACCAGTCCTCATGTAGTGGTGACTCCCCAACCATAAAATATTTTCATTGCTACATCATCACTGTAATTCCGCTTCTGTTATGGATCAGGCCACCCATATGAAAGGTTCATTAGTCTTCTAAAGGCACTGTGACACAGTTTGAGAACCACTGGTCTAAACTAAGGGGAGTTTCTCTTAAGGTTTACTTCAGCATATTCATAGACGCAAAGTCCTGTTGTTATTGTTTGGTGCCTTTGAGTGTGTGCTGGCTCATAGCAACTCTATACACAATATAATGAAACGTGACCCCATCTCGTGCCACCCTCACAGTGGTTATTTTGCTTGTTGTCATTGTTGCAACCATGGGCTAATCCAACTTTTGGGGGGCTGCCTCTCTTTTGCTGCCCCTCTACTGCCCTTTCAATCATTTCCTCATGTAGTGATGAACCCCCAATCATAAAATTATTTTCATTGCTACTTCGTAACTTTAATTTTGCTACAGTCATGAATCAGGCCTCCACTGTGAAAGGGTCATTTGACCCTCCCAAAGGGCTCGCGACCCACAGGTTGAGAACCACTGCTCTAAACTAAGAGGATTTTCTCTTAGGATCTACAGCACCGTATTGTGAAAAGCATGAGTCCTACAGTGATTGTTGTTAGGTGTTGTCCTGTGGGTTTCGATTATCAGCAACTCCACACACAAGATAATGAAAAGCTGCCCCGTCCTGTGCCATCCTCACAGTGGTTTCTTGTCTGCACTCATTGTTGCAGCCACTGCACTAATCTATCATCTGGGGGTCTGCCTCTCATTTGCTGCCTTTCTGCTCTGCCAAGATGTCTGTCTTGCTCAAGGACAGTGGCTCTCAACCTTCCTCTAATGCCACAGGCCTTTTATACCACTCCTCATATAGTGGGTACAATCCCAGTCATCAATTTATCGTCATTGCTACTTCATAACTGTAATGTAGCTACTGCTATGAATTGGGCCACCCCTGTGCACGGGTAGTTCATCACCCTAATGGAGTCATGACCCACAGGTTGAGAATCTCTGCTCCAAACTATGAAGATTGTCTCTTAAGATATATTTCAGCACATTGTTAGAAGCAAAAGTCCTGTTGTTATTGTATTTAGGTGCCTTCAAGTGGGTTTTGGCTCATAGCAACTACATGCAAAATATAACGAAACGCTCCCCCGTCCTGTGCTTTCCTCACAGTGGTTCTTTGCTTGCGCTGGTTGTTGCAGCCACTGAGCTATTCCAACTTGGAGGGGCTGCCTCTCCTTTGCTGCCCTTCTACTTTACCAACATTTGTGTCTTCCTCTCGGACAGTGGTTCTCAATCTTCCTAAATCCACGACCCTTTCATGCAGTTCCCAAAATAGTGGTGGACCCCCAGTCATACAAAATTTTCGCTGATATTTCATAACTGTAATTTTGCTAATCTTATGAATCAGGCAACCCTTGTGAAAGGGTCATATAACCCACTCACTCCCAAAAAGAGTTCGTGATTCATAGGCTGAGAAGCCTGCACTAAACTAAGAGGCGTTTCTCTTAAGATCTATGTCAGCATATTGTTAGAATCTCAAGTTCTTTTTGTGTTGCTGTTAGTTGCCGTCGAGTGGGTTTTGACTCTCAGCAACTCTACGCACAATATAATGAAACGCTGCCTCGTCCTGTGCTGTCCTCACAGTGGTTCGTTGATGGCATTCATTGTTGCAGCCACTGAGCTATTCCATCTTGTAGGGTCTGCCTCTCACTTGCTGCCCTTCTGCAGTACCACGTTTTGTGTATTCCTCTCAGGCAGTGTTTCTGAACCTTCTTAATGGCATGGCTCCTTTATACAATTCTTAATGTTGTGGTGATCCTCCAACAGTAATTTTTTTTCATTGTTACTCCATTACTGTGATTCCACTACTGTTATGAATTGGGCAACACCTGTGAGAGGCTCGTCTGAAACCCCATAGGGGTCACGACCCACAAGTTAAGAACCACTGCTCTAAATTTAGAGGAGTTTCTCTTAAGATCTAGTTCAGCATATTGTTAGAAGTACACGTCTTGTAGTTGTTGTCGTTAAGTTCCGTCGAGTGGGTTTTGACTCTTAGCAACTCTATGCACAATATAATGAAACGCTGCCCTGCCCTGTGCCACCCTCACCGTGCTTGTGTGCTTGGCCTCAGTGTTGCAGCCACTGTGCTAATCCAACTTGTTGGAGACTGCCGCTCTCTTCCTTCCCTTCTGTACCAAATTTGTGTCTTTCCCTAGAGAATTGGTTCTTAACCTTCCTAATGCCACTACCCTTTCATATCGATTCTCATTTAGTGGGGACCAGCAACCATAAAATTATTTTCATTGGTACTTTGTCACCCTAATTGAACTACCGTTATGAATCCGACAACCCCCGTGAAAGGGTCATTCTACCCTCCCAAGGGGCGCGACCCACAGGTTGAGAACTGCTGCTCTAAAGTTAAAGGACTTTCTCTGAAGTCCTACTTCACCATATTTTAGAAGCACAAGTCCTGTAGTTATTTTTGTTGAGTGGGTTTCTGGTCACAGCAACTCTATGCACAATATAATGAAATGCTGCCCAGTCCAATGCCATGCTCAGAGTTGTTCATTTGCCTGTGCTCATTGTTGCAGCCACTGGGCTAATCAATCTTGTAGGGGCTGCCTCTCCTTTGCTGCCCTTCTACTTTACCAAGAATTCTGTCTTCCTCTAGGGAAGTGGTTCTCAACCTTCCTAATGCCACGACTCTTTCATACCATTCCTCATGTAGTGGTGACTGCCAAATCATGAAATTATTTTCATTGCTACATCATAACTCTAATTTTTCCACTTTAATGAACGGTCCACTGCCGTGAAAGGGTCATTCATCCCCCAAAAGGGGTCATGACCCTCAGTTTGAGGCCCGCTGCGCTAAACTAATAGGAGATTCTCTTAAGGTCTACTTAGGTACAGTGTTAGAAAAACAAGTCCTGTTTTTTTTTTTTCTTGTGGGTTTTGACTCATAGCAACTCTATGTCAATATAATGAAACACTGTCCCGTCTTGTGGCATCCTTGCAGTGTTTCTTTGGCTTGTGTTTATTGTTGCAGCCACTGTGCTATCCCATCTATATTGGGGCTGAGTCTATTTTGTTGCCCTTCAACTGTATCAAGAATTGAGTCTTCCTCTTGGACAGTGGTTTTCAACATTCTTACTCACGACCCTTTCATACAGTTCCTCATGTAGTCGTGACCAACCAACCATAAAATTATTTTTGTTGCTACATCATAGCTATAATTTTGCTTCTGCTATAATTCAGGCCACACCATGAAAGGGCTGTTTGACCCCCTAAATAGACACGACCCACAGGTCGAGAGCCGCTGCTCTAAACAAAGGGGAGTTTTTCTTAAGGTCTTCTTCAGCATATTGTTAGAAGCACAAGTCCTGCTGTTATTGTTGTTGGGTGCAGTCGAGTGAGTTAGCTCATAGCCACTCTCTGCACAATATAATGAAACTCTGGGGGTCTTAAAGGCTTGAAGGCAAACAGGCTGAAATCTAGCTCGGAAGCAACAAAGCCCACAGAGAAGAAGCACACAAGCCTAAGTGAACACGAGGTGTTGAAGGGATCAGGTAGCAGACACCAAAGAACAAAAACCATCATTGTGTGATCACCTTCCCCACATAAACGCTGAAGATGAATGTGTGCATAAGTAAGTGTGGTGAAGAAGGCTGATGGTGGCTGGCTATCAAGCGATATAGCATCCCGGGTCTTAGAGGCTTGAAAGTAAAAAATCTGGCCCAGAAGCAACAAAGCCCACATGGAAGCATCACACCAACATGTGTGATCATGAAGGGCTGAGGGGACCAGTTTTCAAGCAACAAAGGCGGGAGGGGGATTATATCATCGTGAATGAGGGGAGTGCATGACGGGGGACCAATGCCCACCTGTAGACAATTGGACATCCCTTACGGAGGGGTAGTGGGAAGGAGATGAGTCACTCAGGGTTCAGTGTAGCAATAATGAAACTCACAACCTTCCTCTAGATATTAAACGCTTCCTACCCCCACCTCTCATGATCCCAATTCTGCCTTGCAAACCTGATTAGACCAGAAGATACACAGCGGTACAGACGGGAACTGGAAACATAGGGAATCCAGGACAGATGAACCCCCCAGGACTAGCGGTGAGAGTGGCGATACTGGGAGGGAAGTGGGTGTAGAAATGGGAAACCGATCACAAGGATCTACATATAACTTCCCCCCTGGGAGATGGGCAACAGAAAATTGGGTGAAGGGAGACGCCGCACAGTGTAAGATAAGAGAAAATAATAATGTATAAATTATTAAGGGTTCATGAGGGAAGAGGAGCAGGGTGAGAGGGGGAGAGGGGAAAGGGGAAATGAACTGATTCCAGGAACCCAAGCGGAAAGCAAATTTTGAGAATGATGAAGGCAACGAATGTATAAGTGTGCTTTACACAATTGGTGTATGTATGGATTGTGATGAGTTGTATGAGCCCCAATAAAATGATTTTAAAAAAGAAAAGGAAAGAATTGTGTATAAATGAATGAAGGCAACATTTATTGCCTGATGCAATCAATATGGATTGAAACAAAAGTTGTAAGAGTCTCCAAGAAAAGATTTTTAATAAAAATGTATATATAATAAATATTTTCCTAACTTATATAAATGCTTAATAAGAATAAAATTAAGCAGCCTGGGTTTTTATAGGAAAAATGATAAAAGAACAAATGAGAGATACAGCAGGAAGCAATGGATAGGAAAATATTATAAGGAAAGTTTTCTCTTAATGGAATGTACATTCTCTTACATGACAACAATCAGAATATGCGGTAAGAACCTCAGACCAAATACTAGAATAAAATAGAGGAAAAAATTCCCAACCCTTCAATAAAATGCTATATGCTTTCTATGATTTTCACAAAAGTTCAAATTCTTTAACAAAATATTTTGTTCATTCAAATTTTTAATTATGCATAAATTTACGTCTACACTCATTACATCTCATAAAAAGGCATAAGAATTGTTTTTGCACTATCTAACACTAAATAGAAGATAGTAAAGGTGAAAAAATAGCTTTTGTGAATATTGCTTTGAAATACAAATGGCATTGTCCTAAGAAATTTAAATGATTTAATTTTTTTAAATCATTTTATTAGGGGCACATACAACTCTTATCACAATCCATACATACATCAGTTGTGTTAAGCACATCCGTACATTCATTGCCCTCATCATTCTCAAAACATTTGCTCTCCATTTAAGGCCCTGGCATCATGTCCTCATTTTTCTCTTCGCCCTCCCTGTTTCCCCCTCACTCATGAACAATTGATAATTTGTCAGATCTTACATATTTTGTCTCCCTTCACCCACTTTTCTGTTGTCCATCCCCCAGGGAGGAAGTTATATGTAGATCCTTGTAACTGAGGTCTCAGAGCAGCTGGGTGTGATGCAGGGGAGGCTCTGGAAGCAGCTGCAGACACTGCGGGAGTTGGCAGCCCAACAGTGAGGGTCACTGCATCTGTGGGTACCAGAAAACTGGCTGGGGTTGCTTATTCCCCTAGATGCTACCCCTGCCTTGAAGAGAGCCGTGACGGAGGCCTGTAGACATGTGTCAGGAATAGATGAGTCCTTCACTGTTTCCCCTTCCCACAAACCTTTGAGGAGAGCCTGCAGGGCAGGGGCTCGGCT
The DNA here is from genome assembly GCF_050624435.1 of Tenrec ecaudatus. Classification (NCBI taxonomy): domain Eukaryota; kingdom Metazoa; phylum Chordata; class Mammalia; order Afrosoricida; family Tenrecidae; genus Tenrec; species Tenrec ecaudatus. Next base: position 65,574 of record NW_027458140.1, on the reverse strand, counting down.
CCCTGGCTCCAGTCACCTGCCCTTCCCCACAGCCACACCCTCGCCAGCCCCAACTCCCCCTGGCCTGGGTTTGCTTCTTGAATCCAGAGGAGCAGCCTGGGCAAAGACCATGAAGAACCTTGTCTTTCAGGCAGCCCCTTTGATTGGGTCCCTTTTCCTGCAGAGTGTGGACACATGCACACTAACTGTTGGGGGACTCAGGCTGTCACCACAGGGGCCAGGATCTGAAGAGGATGCTGGCACTGCAGGGCTTCCTGAGGGAAGCTGAGGACTTGCAGAGCTGGCTGAGCAGCCAGCAGCAGGTGGCCAGAGGAGAGAGGACTATGAGCACACCCTAGTGAGGAAGGGGCTAGGGGCAAGGAAGGTGCCCTGGAGCCGAATGAAGACAGGTGGTGGAGGGGGGGCTGCATGCACAATGGGCTGATGGGGAACATCAGTCTGGACTGAGGACACCTGTGACTTCCTATTCCCCTCTCTGCGTAGATGGGCAAGTTCTATGGCTATTCAGTCCTGCCCTGCCCAGTCACTCACTGACGTGTCTCACAGCCCACCAGCCAGGGCCCCCTGTTACCCCTCTCCTCTCTTCTCAGCTCCTCTTAACCAAGTTTGCAATGTTTCTGCACCAAGTGAAGATGGGTGGCCACCAGGGTGCAGCCTGCCCCACTAGCGGTGAGCCTGCTGGAGTGGTGGCCCAGCACTGCCCCCAGGGCCCAGCAGTGGTGACAGGACCTACAGTGAGTACCAGCTGCCTGGAGCAGGGATGAGTTTGGGGGAGGTGCTGGGCATGGGGTGGAGGGGCTTCCAGGGAGACGCTTGCTGTGCTGCGGCTTTGCCAAACCCCTGAGAGGTGAACTGGCTTTCTGTGTGCCCACATTGGGGGCCCGGGCCACGTGTTCCAGGGAGCAACTTGTGCAGCCTGGAGCTTGGGACCCCTTACTTAAGCTGAGAGGACATGTCGGACGACCTTCAGCAAAGCTCAGCCTTTGAGTTCTGGGCTTCTGGCTTCAGGGCACGGTGAGGGCAGCTGCTGGTTCTGGCCCAGCTGCAAGCAGCATGGCTGTACCTGGCCCTTCTGGGGACTCCAGATAGCACTGGGGAAACTGGGTGCACCGAGAGGCTGGGTTACTTGCTAGAGACCACAGCTAATTAGCAGTGGAGTTGAGACCCGATATGTTCCTCACCATAAAAAGGAAGTGTTTTCTGCCCTGGTGACCCTTGGCCTTCCCTGAGGTCAAGGGTGACCATAGCAGCCACATGAAGAGTGTCAGAAGCAGGGCACAGTGACTGCCTCAACCTCCCCACTCTCCCCCCGCCGGGGCTCTTCCAGTCTTGGCCTAGTGCCTCTATTGCTGGGGAGCAGGCTGGAGAGTCCCCCACCCCTGCAGGGCCCACAACCTTCCTAGCAGTGCCAGCGGATCTGAGGAGGCACAGCCTGGCAGTGTGTGGCCAGGCTCCCTGGAAATGGTCCCATTGAAGATCTGGAGAGCAGACCGATTGTTTTCCTTTGATTGTGTTACAGACACCTTACAGGAGAGAAGGATGTTTATAGATCACTGTCTACAGTTTCTGACCTTCAAAGCACTCAAAACATTGCCATCGAGTCGATTTCTATCATCGAGGCCCTGTAGGACAGCACACGACGGCCCCTGCGGCTCTCTGAGGCTGTCACTACGGGAGCAGATAGCTGAGCCGCGTCTTTCTGATGGGTTTCAGATCACTGACCTTGCCACGAGGAGCAGCCCGGGGCATGCCTTTTTCTGACCTTGGGTTTGACTAATATATATATATACACATATAATGCACATATATATATGAATTTTAATATAGAGGGTTTTTGTTTTAAGTGGAAACATGCAGAGCAGTTTAACAATAATATAACACAGCACTCTTCTTGCCTCCTCCCTGACCCCTCCTCCCTCCTGATTTTTGAGGGCAAATGTTCCCGTTTGCTCTGGGAAGCACTTGCCTCACAGGTGCCATGCGTTCACTTTATCAGCTCGACGGTTGCTTGGGCAGGGGTGATTCCCGGAGCTGGGCTCTGTTTTGGATTTGAAGGGCCCTGGTCTCGGGATTCCAGCAGTCCCTGTCAAACTTGTAATGCCCTCTCTTCATGAAGTCAACTTCCATTGGCTTTAAAGCTGTGCACAAGTTGCCAGTTTGAGCTCAACCAGAGCAGTTTGAGGCGGTGGCTGGGCACCATCTAACTCTCCTGGTCTCCAGGACAAGGATGGAGGGTTGTGGTGTTGGTGGTCCGTTAGTCCTGTGGACTGCTTTGCTTCAGTTTTTGATTTTCTTTACTCGTCAACTCCAGATGGGGAGAGAGGGGATCCTAGTTGCTAGAGGAGGCTTTGCAATGGAGACAAACATTTTATACTAAAGTGAGATTCTTACGTGACATTTGCGTGACTGCAGCAGCCCCTGCTCATCTTCCTCCGTGCTCACCCTAGCTGACCACCTTCCTACCTCAGAGGATGGGGCACTCCCTCTGCCCGTCCACCTCAGGTCCTCATTTTCAGTCCCACAGGTTCCTGTGGTATCAATCCCCCACCCCCGCTATCAGCCCCATCCCCAGCCTACACAAGGATTACAAACCCTCGCTCCACTCAGATTCTCTGTAGCTAGTGTCACCTCCCCTGTGTTCCTCAGAGTGTGCTCTGCACCCATGAGATTATTGATTGGTTTCCACCCATAGTGACCCTCTGTGTCCCACAGGGCTTGCTCTGGGGGCAGCTCTCAGAGGGGGAAACCAGGAGGAGGAGGGGAGGGAGCAGTTGGGCAGAAGAAGCTGTGATGGACCCCACAGAGCCAGACTGCCCATGGAGGACAGGACCCTGCGGCTGTTTCCCCGAATGGGTGCCCCTCAGGGCAGGTCAATGCTCTGGAGACCCCACCGCAGGTGGAGGCCCCTCGACCCCTCCTCAGTCCCGCCCTCCACACCCTCACCTACATTTGGAGCTGGGTGAGCTTCTCCTCCTGGGCTGCCAGCTGCCTTTCCAAGTCCTGGTGCCAGGCATGTGGCCCTCTAAGGGGCGGATCCCTGCTCACCCCACAGTCAGGATCTAGCAGGAGGTCCTCTCAGGAGGCCAGCCAGACCTCAGCCTGACCCAGCATGCCCCGCAGCTCCTCCTGGTCCTGGCTCACCTGGCAGTGCTCCTGGTGAAGGGCCCAGGCCGTCCAGAGCTCCTGCAGCTGCCTGTCCAGCTCCCGGAGACAGGGTGACATGGGGGGCAGAGGGCTCTTGGGTGGGGCTCAGGGTGTCGCCTGGGTGGGGCAGGGCTGGATTACCATGGAGCAGGGAGAAGCAGGAAAGGGAGCTCTGGCCACGCACCACCCTGGCCCTAGCCCTCAGCGCGCACATCTCTGGGGCCATGACGTGGCTGGTGTCCAGCAGCTGCTACCCCGCCGGCCGCACTGCCTGGGCTCTCAGGCAGAGCTCCTGCCCCAGTGTCTCCTTGGCCCCAGCTGGCCTTTCTGAGGATATAGACTAGCGCCTGCTTCTCTTGAGCCCGAGTGCTGGGTGGGGGACAGGGCATGGGAACAGGTCTCAGGGCCAGAGGGCAGAACAGGGAGGAGGTAGGGAAGAGCTGGGTGCCCCCACCCGCATGGAACAGAGCGAGCCCCCATCCAGGTGGGGTGGCACATACAGCAGTTCCTGGCAGTGCCTGAGGAAGGCGTGGCCATGGGCTACCCACTCCAGCTGCTGGCCCTGCTCCCAGGCCTTCATGTTCAGGTGGCCCAGGCCTCCAGCACCTCAGCCAGCTGCTCGGCCAGGCCCTCCTGGACCGCACGGTGTACCTGGATGGACTCCATCCCCATCTGAACCACCACCTTGTCCACAGCCACCAACTCCCTCTGCAGCTGGCAGAGAGCAGGCTGAATGCTCCTCCACCTAGGACTCTACAGGCCATCCTGGCTGTACCCCAGCCTAGGTCAAGCCCAGGCCCGTCACCCCCCATCCCAGAGGGGGCAGGGGCAGGCTGCAGTCCTGCCTGGGGTCAGCTGGGGGTGAGGGCTCCTCATCCATCCATTGCCTACAAAGAGGGGTTCTTTCGGTGGGGAGGGACTGGGGCCCTCCCCTGCAGGAGGCGGTGCTGACGCTGCAGGACCTCCACGGACGCCAGGTCGTGGCCAAGGACAGCACCCTCCACCAGGACCACCTTCTGCATGTGGCCCCACAGCTCTAGCGCCGCCTGGTGGAAATTGAGGCCACAGCGGGAAGGAAGGCCAGCAACTTTCTCCCTGAGAACAGGGCCACCTCCTTTTGAGCAAAGACTGTGGCTTGGGGATTTGTGGGGCGTTAACACGGAGGGAAATAGGACGAAGACTCTATTCCCTAACTTATAACAGGGAGAATCTGGAAAGCTGGTATTCCACGGTAGGAAAGCCTCTACTTTGGTAAGTTAGAGGTAAAGTCCAAGTACATTATCCTGCTTTAAAAATCATTCCCACGGATTCTCCGTTAACTGCTAGGCTGCCTTAATGTGAGCACATGACTGATTGTATCTCTGTGTAGAAGCAGATATGATCCTTTTGCCCTCTCTTCCCACCGTGACACCCAGCCCCCCTTGTAGCTTCCCCCAATGCAGGTATTAGCTTTCCTCACCTTGGTGAGCTCAAGTACAGGGGCCTTACGATAGATACCGCCCAACTTGTGACCCATGTCACTACTGAAGAGGTGTGTCTCCATGCTCCTTATACACGTCCCAAGATAGCAAAGGTTCCACTTCTCCCAGTTCCACGTGGTCCATCAAGAGGAGCTGAAGTGAGCATGCCTAATAAAACATGTCTGACTCTGTATTGTATTCTCTCGCCCCTGTCTTTCCTGTCCTCTATGACTTTACCATGACCTTTACCTATTATAATCGCTGTACATTCGCGCCTTCTTGCCCTTCGGTGGTTAGAAGATGGATGGTTTCCTCTGTTCACAGCAGGTTCCTGATGAGGCCTGGGGCCCACAGGCAGGGCCCGAGGGAGGAAAGGGTCTTGACACGCATGTTGGGAGGAAGGCAAAAAGATGGGGAGCCCTGAGCACATGAGGATTGAGGCTCAGGGAGCGAGTGGGCTGCCTGTCAGGGGGTCTGCCTGTAGCAACTCCAACAGTCAGTGAGGAGAGGGCTGGCCCCGGAGCCACCCAGCCCCAGGATTTCGGTTGCAGGACCTGTCAGGTGCTCAGTGCACTGAGACACCAGATCCCGAGAAAGGAGGGTGTGGGGAGGGGAGGCAGGGAGCTCTAAGAGTGGCGGTCAGCAAGAAGACCAGCAGGGCCTGTGCCCCAAACGAAACTGTGGACCGTGCTCAGGGAGCATTGGGAGAGCACACTTCGTGCTCCTGCCACAAGGAGTGACCTGCGCTGAAGGACTCCAAACTGGGGGCAGGAAGGAGCATGGTTGGACAGGGAAGGCTGATTGATGCTGGGAGCTGGAGTCAGCCATGCCCCTTCATACACACATGCGCACACGAGAATACACACAGAAGTACGCATGCACACACCCACATGCCCACCCCTACACATGAGCACACACACACACGCACACACACGCACACACACGCACACACATCTGGGGTAGGCCCCTGTGTCCCGAGCCCTTTGGCTGTCGCTGGCCTGTCCCTCTGGGCACCCACCTCTGTGCGGGCTTTCATTGCCTTGTCCAGCCTCACCCATGCGTCCTCTACGCAGCTCCTGTGGACTTGACTCTGGGCCATGGAGCTGGGGGAGGCGAGTTCCAGGGCACCTGCCAGCTCCCTCAGGGCCTGAACCCTGGCAGCCCCACACTCTCCCCTTTCTCCTGGAAGACTTTGAACTTCTCTGCCAGCATCTGCCAAAGGTGGGGCTGGAGAGGGTCAATGTGGATGGGGTTCAGGCAGCTTCTAAAACTCACGAAAGGGCCAGCTGGCCCCAACAGCTCCCACATCCCTCAGCCCTGGTTCTAGAACTCTGCAGGGCATCTCCTGCCCCCTCAGCCCACCCAGCATCTACCCTACCCTCCGTTCCTCCATCCACTTTCCCGGCACGACTCACTTCCACACCCTCCAGGTCCTGCCCACACTGTCTCTGGAGAGGGCCCGAGTTCAGGGAACCCAGGGCAGCCCCTGCTGTCTGCGGCCTGTGGAGGAGGCAAAGCTGGGTCGGTGGATCAGGGAGCCTGGTCACAAAGCCCACTTAGCAGGGTCACTTTCCCAAGCCAGGGGCTCCCTGCACCTGCAGGGGCATTCTGGGAAGAGTTGAGCTGGGCTGAGGATGCCCTGCACAGCCCCAGACTGACCCAGGTCACAGCAGAAGCTACTGCGTTTGCAGCCCAGATGGAGCTTAGGCGAGATAATGATTTGCCCATGATCCTAGCCCAGAGGCGGGCCCGGAGTCTCAGGGGCCCTGCATTTGCTGCATGCAAGAACCATGGAGGGGTGCAGCTTCTACCTTTGAAGGGTGTGCAGTCTCCTCCAAACACACAGCATGCCTGGGTGGCACACAACGTGGCTACCTGTGGAGTGCCGGGCTTTAGAATGACCCCACCTGCTGACTCATGGGGATCCTCCAGAGGGTTTGAAAGCCAGTAAATCTTTCCAGGAGCAGGGAACCTCTTCTATCTCCTGAGGAGCAGTTAGTGGGACTGAACCAGGCAACAGCCCAACACTTCCCAAGCAGGCCTCCTGGAGCATCGTTAGAGCAAGGGGTAAACTGCTAGTAATACTGGGCTCCTGGGAGGAGAGTTTGCAGAAAGGCCTGAAGCGCTGAGCAAGATCTCAGGACGGTGGCCCTCAGGGAGCTTAGGACAAGTTCTAAACCCAGCCAGGAAGCTGAAGGGCTGACCAGAGAGAAGCTGAGGGGGAGGAAAGAGCATGCTGGGATAACTGCTGACCCCCGCCTGGGGCAGGGCTTCCAGGTTGGAGCTGTGGGAGCTGACTCAGGCCAGACCCCACCTGCTCTGAGACGCTGAGGCCACCATCAAAGTTCACAGCCAACTGTCTCAAGTGCTCGTCCATATCCAGGTGGGTGCCTGGGGGAGGGGGTGGCTTCTGCAAGTGCTGCCACCCCAGGCCCAGAGTCCCACCCTCAATGCCCGGTCCCTTGGCCACCATGCTGTCTCAGGAGAAAGCCACAAGTATCCCAGATGCTGTGTCCCACTGGGTGGAGGCCCCCCTGAGGAGACATGGATCACACCAATGAATCACACAATCTGCCTCTGACCCCTTGAGGCCTCCTCACCCCCCAATATCATCACCCCAGTGCCGCTTCCCACTCTGGACTAGACTGCATAGGTATTAACAAGAGATAAAACTCACAACACATGGAACCCAGGTACAGGAATGGGAATAGAGATACCAAAAGGGTAGGGGGAAGGAGGGTAGAGGATGGAAGGAAGGGGAACCGATAGCAATGAATGACATATAACCACACACCCCTCGCAGGGAGAGGAGCAATAGAAAGCTGAGGATAAAAGAGACAATGGTCGATGTGAGATATGAAAATAATAACAATCTATAATCTATCAAGGAACCACGAGTGGGGGAGGAGGAAAGAAAGGGGAGCTGATCCCAAGGGCTCAATAGAAAGTAAATGTCTAGAAAAGAATGATGGCAATATACGTATGACTATGTCAGATACAATTGGTGTATGGATTGTAACAAGAGTTGTAAGAGCCCCCAATAAGGACACACTGAGGATGACGAAATACACCACTGAAAACCTTATGCTAATCATTGATACACTGTCAGGTAGTGGAGGACTAGTAAAACTAGGCAGAACCTTCTCAGGAAGAGGACCAAAATACGAACACTTTTGGTCAGATTAAAGGGGAGGATCAGTGACAAAGAGCCAGGCCGTTTGAAGAATGCATGGCCAAGGGAGCTGCAACGATGGGTTCAAACATCAGAAAGAAATGAGGGTGGCCCAGGACTGGCAAGCCTTTCCTTGTCCTGTACATTGAGGTTGCTTTGAAGCAGACCAACTGGACAGCACCTACCAACAAGACCAACCGAGGAAGAGGAAGCCACTATGATCCCAGAAACAGACATCACTAGGAAGTGTCAGGAGACTTCTATAAAGGTAACCAATGGCCTGGCCCTTCATCCCAGAAAGCTGGGGAAGCACCATTGTCATGGTTTACCAGACGTTCCCCAGATAAATTACTGTCCAGCTGCCCATAGGAAGGAGAAATACCTATAGACATGACGGAAGGGAGGTTCACTCCGCTATGGGAATATGCTAATCTGTGCACTTAAATGTTAAAATCCACAGACACACGTATATAAAAGAGAGTTGTAAATAAATATTAAATGCACATCAAGAAAACTTCGCTACAAGATTTTTTTAACCTCATAAGCCCACCATTATGCCATAGCCCCCCCCAGAATCCACAACCATCTACAAAAGAGATGGAATGAGGCTGAATGCTAGTAAGAGCCAAGTCAGAGAAAGCAAAATAATCTCATGTTTGGTGGGCATCTGCATATAACTGGGGAGCACCCAAAGCTGTTTCACGTAGATAATGTGGCTTCTGTTCAGATATGTCTGAGTGTACGTGAGGTTTGGAAGGAGTAGCATTTAACTGGCTAAGGCATCATCTCCCTTTACTGAATTTCAAAATCAAGATGCTCATGAACTTGCAGTGCTAAAGTGACCAATGCATGAATCATTCCGCTCTTCAATTAACACCACCTGTGCATCTTGGACATTTGGCGTGATAAGCTAACAATATGAGTGAGCATAACCTGTTGTGAAAAACAGGAAGATACAGAAAGCTCCATTGTTTAATGTAATTATTGTATACAGGAACCTGCAGGATGTAAAATTTCCCATCAACAACTGATGATGGAAAATGATAATGCTCCTTAACCAACCCCCCCAAAAAAAACTCATGTTGAGGCACTCTAGAAATGAAAAACGTAAATCTGGGTGAGGCAACACTGAAGACAGCCTATGAAATGCGGCATGTTAAGATTTCCTTCACATTCAAATAGTTGAAAATCTAAGGCATGAACTGAGAATAGTAAAACTCTTTGAGACTCCATAATCGTTGCAGGGGAAACACCAGAATAATTGCCTCTTCCTTAATATACTTGAATTTGCTGGAGTTACATTTGGAGGTGAGATATGGGAAACTGTTTGAATTACAATAGTATGAAAGTAAAAGCAATTTTACACTGTGATAAGCTCAAGTGTACTCATTGGAATCGGTTGTATGAATGACCCCCACCTGGAGCTTTTTTTTTTTTTTTTCAGTTGTAGCTTTTGATTCTGTGTCTTCTCTTCTGCAGGCTAGGTTTTCAAGGTATGACTGCTCTTTCTAGACTTTTGACAAACCTTTAGTCTGCAGGTTTAATGTCTGGTGCTGGCTGCAGTTTTGTCTATGGGAAGGAGAAGGACACAGAATCAAAGGGTTTACTCAGATGGTCTATGTGTCCTAACGTGGAAGTCAGACAGAACAGGCTCAGGCTAGGGCATCTGTAGGCTTAGGCTAGGGCACCCCTAGGCGTAGGCTAAGGCTAGGGCTCCCATAGCCTAAGCCTAGGGCACCCCTAGCCTTATGCTAGGGCACCCCTAGGCTTAGGCTAGGGCACCCCTAGGCTTAGGCTAAGGCTAGGGCTCCCCTAGCCTAAGGCTAGGGCACCCCTAGGCTTAGGCTCGGGCACCCCTAGGCTTAGGCTAGGGCACACCTAGGCTTAGGCTAAGGCACCCCTAGGCTTAGGCTAGGGCACCCCTAGGCTTAGGCTAGGGCACCCCTAGGCTTAGGCTAGGGGACCCCTAGGCTTAGGCTCGGGCACCCCTAGGCTAAGGCTAGGTCACCCCTAGGCTTAGGCTAAGGCACCACTAGGCTTAGGCTAGGGCACCCTATGCTTAGGCTAGGGCACCCCTAGGCGTAGGCTAAGGCTAGGGCTCCCCTAGCCTAAGGCTAGGGCACCCCTAGGCTAAGGCTAGGGCACCCCTAGGCTTAGGCTAGGGCACCCCTAGGCTTAAGCTAGGGCACCCCTAGGCTTAGGCTTAGGCTAGGGATCCCCTAGCCTAAGGATAGGGCACTCCTAGGCTTAGGCCAGGGCACCGCTAGGCTTAGGATAGGGCAGCCCTAGGCCTACGCTATTGTTAGGGCTTCCCTAGCCTAAGGCGAGGGCAAATCTAGGCTAAGGCTAGGGCACCCTTGGCTTAGGCTAGGGTACCCTTAGGCTTAGGTTAGGACACCCCTAGGTTTAGGCTAGGGCACCACTAGGCTTAAGCTAAGGCTAGGGCTCCCCTAGCCTAAGGTTAGTGCACCCCTATGCTTAGGCTAGGGGACCCCTAGGCTTAGGCTAGGGCAAGCCTAGGCTTAGAATAGGTCACCCGTAGGCTTAGGCTAAGTATAGGGCTCCCCTAGCCTAAGGCTAGGGCACCCATATGCTTAGGGTAAACTAAGGCTCCCAGCCTAAGGCTAGTGCACCCCTAGGCTTAGGCTATGGCACCCCTAGGCTTAGGCTAGGAAACTCCTAGCCTTAGGCTAGGGAACCCCTAGGCTTAGGCTAAGGCTAGGGCTCCCCTAGCCTAAGGCTAGGGCAACACAAGGCTTAGGCTAGGGCACCCCTAGGCTTAAGCTTGGGCACCCGTAGCCTTAGGCTAAGGCTAGGGCTCCCCTAGCCTAAGGCTAGGGCACCCCTAGGCTTTGGCTAGGGAACCCCTAGGCTTAGGATAGGGAACCCCTAGGCTTAGGCTAGGGCACCCTAGGCTTAGGCTAGGGCACCCCTAGGCATAGGCTAGGGCACCCTGATGCTTAGGCTAGGACACCCCTAGACTTAGGCTATGGCACCCCTAGGCTTAGGATAGGGCACACCAAGGCTTAGGCTAAGGCTGCCCTAGGCTTACGCTATTTTTAGGTCTCCCCAAGCCTAAGGGGAAGGCACCTCTAGGCTTAGGTTAGGGCACCCCTAGGCTTTGGCTAGGGCACCCCTAGGCTTAGGCTAAGGATAGGGCTCACCTAGCCTAAGGCTAGGGCACCCCTAGGCTTAGGCTAGGGCACCCCTAAGCTTAGGCTAGGTCAACCCTAGGCTTAGGCTAGGGCACCCCTAGGCTTAGGCTCGGGCACCCCTAGGCTTAGGCTAAGGCTAGGGCTCCCCTAGCCTAAGGCTAGGGCACCCCAATGCTTAGGCTAGGGCACCCCTAGGCTTAGGCTAGGGCAAGCCTAGGCTTAGGCTAGGTCACCCCTAGGCTTAGGCTAAGTCTAGGGCTCCCCTAGCCTAAGGATAGGGCACCCATAGGCTTAGGCTAGGGCACCCCTTGGCTTAGGCTAGGGCACCCCTAGGCTTAGGCTAGGGCACTCTTAGGCTTAGGCTAGGGCACCCATAGGCTTAAGCTAGGGCACCCCTAGGCTTAGGCTCAGGCTAGGAATCCCATAGCCTAAGGATAGGGCACTCCTAGGCTTAGGCTAGGGCACCCGTAGGCTTAGGCTAGGGCACCCCTAGGCTTAGGCTTGGGCACCCCTAAGCTTAGGCTAGGGCAGCCCTAGGCTTAGGCTAGGACACCCCTAGGCTTAGGCTAGGGCACCCCTAGGCTTAGGCTAAGCCCTGGGCTCCCCAACCTAATGCTAGGGCACCCCTATCCTTAGGCTAGGGCACCCCTAGGTTTTGGCTAGGGAACCCCTAGCCTAAGGCTAGGGCACCCCTAGGCTTTGGATAGGGCACCCCTAGGCTTAGGATAGGGAACCCCTAGGCTTAGGCTAGGGCACCCTAGCCTTAGGCTAGGGCACCCCTAGGCATAGGCTAAGGCTAGGGCTCCCATAGCCTAAGGCTAGGGCACACCGAGGCTTAGGCTAGGGCACCCCTAGGCTTAGGCTAGGGTACCCCTAGGCTTAAGCTAGGGCACCCCTAGGCTTAGGCTTAGGCTAGGAATCCCATAGCCTAAGGATAGGGCACTCCTAGGCTTAGGCTAGGGCACCCGTAGGCTTAGGCTAGGACACCGCTAGACTTAGGCTAGGGCACCCCTAGGATTAGGCTAAGGCTAGGGCTCCCATAGCCTAAGGCTAGGGCACCCCTAGGTTTAGGCTAGGCCACCCCTAGGCTTAGGCTAGGGCACCCCTAAGCTTAGGCTAGGGCAGCCGTAGGCTTAGGCTATGGCACCCCTAGGCTTTCGCTAAGGCTAGGGCTCCCCTAGCCTAAGGCTAGGGCACCCCTATGCTTAGGCTAGGGCACCCCTAGGATTAGGCTAGGGCAAGCCTAGGCTTAGGCGAGGTCACCCCTAGCCTTAGGCTAAGTTTAGGGCTCCCCTACCCTAAGGCTAGGGCACCCATAGGCTTAGGCTAGGGTACCCCTAGGCTTAGTCTAGGGCACCCCTAGGATTAGGCTAAGGCTAGGTATCCGCTAGCCTAAGGATAGGGCACCCCTAGGCTTAGTCTAGGGCACCCCTAGGCTTAGGCTAGGTCACCCCAAAGCTTAGGCTAAGGCGAGGGCTCCCCGAGCCTAAGGCTAGGGCACCCTATGCTTAGGAAAGGGCACCACAAGGATGTGGCTAGGGCACCCCTAGCCTAAGGCTAGGGCACCCATAGGCTTAGGCTAGGGCACCACTAGGCTTATGCAAGTGCACCCTTGGCTTAGGCTAAGGCTAGGGCTCCCCAACCGAATGCTAGGGCACCCCTATCCTTAGGCTAGGGCACCCCTAGGTTTTGGCTAGGGAACCCCTAGCCTAAGGCTACGGCACCCCTAGGCTTAGGCTAGGGCACCCCTATGCTTTGGCTAGGGCACCCTAGGCTTAGGCTAGGGCACCCCTAGGCATAGGCTAAGGCTAGGGATCCCCTAGCCTAAGGATAGGGCACCCCGAGGCTTAGGCTAGTGCACCCCTAGGCTTAGGCTATGGCACCCCTAGGCTTAAGCTAGGGCACCCCTAGGCTTAGGCTTAGGCTACGGATCACCTAGCCTATGGATAGGGCACTCCTAGGCTTAAGCTAGGGCACCCGTAGGCTTAGGCTAGGACACCCCTAGGCTTAGGCTAGGGCACCCCTAGGCTTAGGCTAAGGCACCCCTAGGCTAACGCTATTGTTAGGGCTCCCCAAGCCTAAGGCGAGGGCACCTCTAGGCTTAGGCTAGGGCACCCCTTGGATTTGGCTAGGGCAACCCTAGGCTTATGCTAAGGCTAGGGCTCACCTAGCCTAAGGCTAGGGCACCCCTAGACTTAGGCTAGAGCACCCCTAAGCTTAGGCTAGGGCAGCCCAAGGCTTAGGCTAGGGCACCCCTAGGCTTAGGGTAGGGCACCTCTAGGCTTAGGCTAAGGCTAGGGCTCCCCTAGCCTAAGGTTAGGGCACCCCTTTGCTTAGGCTAGGGCACCCCTAGGCTTAGGCTAGGGCAAGCCTAGGCTTAGGCTAAGGCAAGGGCTCAGTTAGCGTAAGGCTAGAGAACCCTTAGGCTTAGGCTAGGGCACCCCTAGGCTTAGGGTAGTGCACCCCTACTATTAGGCTAGGGCACCCCTAGGCTTAGGCTAGGGCACCCTGAGGCTTACGATAGGGCACCCTAAGCTTAGGCTAGGGCACCCCTAGTCTTAGGCTAGGGCACACCTAGGCTTAGGCTAAGGCTAGGGCACCCCTAGGCATAGGTTAGGGCACCCCTTGGCTTAGGTTAGGGCACCCCTAAGCTTAGGCTAGAGCACCCCTAGGCTTCGGCTACGGCACCCCTAGGCTTAGGCTAAGTCTAGGGCTCAGCTAGCCTAAGTCTAGGGCACCCCTAGGCTTAGGCTAGGGCACCCCTAGGCTTAGGCTAGGGCACAACTAGGCTTAGGCTATGGCACCCCTAGGCTTGGGCTAGGGCACCCCTAAGCTTAGGCTAGGGCACCCCTAGGCTTAGGCTAGGGCACCCCTAGGCTTAGGCTAAGGCTAGGGCTCCCCTAGCCTAAGGCTCGGGCACCCATAGGCTTAGACTAGGGCACACCTAGGCTTAGGCTAGGGCACCCCTAGGCTTAGGCTAGGGCACCTCTAGGCTTAGGCTAAGGCTAGGGCTACCATAGCCTAACCCCAGGGCACCCCTAAGCTTAGGATAGGGCACCCCAAGTCTTAGGCGGGGGCACCTCTAAGCTTAGGATAGGGCACCCCTAGTCTTAGGCAAGCGCACCCCTAGGCTTAGGCTAAGGCTAGGGCTACACTAGCCTAAGGCTATGGCACCCCTTGGCTTAGGCTAAGGCACCCCAAGGCTTAGGCTAGGGCACCCCTAGGCTTAGGCTAGGGCACCCCTTGGCTTAGGCTAGGGCACCCCTAGGCTTAGGCTTAGGCTAGGGCTCAGCTAGCCTAAGGCTAGGGCAAGCCTAGGCTTAGGCTAGGGCACCCCTAGGCTTAGGGTAGGGCACCCCTAGGCTTAGGCTAGGCACCCCTAGGCTTAGGCTAGGGCACCCCTAGGTTTAGGCTAAGGCTAGGGCTCCCCTAGCCTAAGGCTAGGGCACCCCTAGGCTTAGGCTAGGGCACCCCTAGGCTTAGGATAGGGCAGCCCTAGGCTTAGGCTAGGGCACCCCTAGGCTTAGGCTAAAGCTAGTGCTCCCCTAGCGTAAGGCTAGGGCACCCCTAGGGTTAGGCTAGGGCACCCCTAGGCTTAGGCTAGGGCACCCCTAGGCTTAGGCTAGGGCAGCCATAGGCTTAGGCTAAGGCTAGGGCTCCTCTATCCTAATGCCGGGGCACCCCTAGGCTTAGGCTAGGGCACCCCTAGACTTAGGCTAGGACACCTCTAGGCTTAGGCTAGGGCACCCCTAGGCTTAGGCTAGGGCACCCCTAGGCTTAGGCTAAGGCTTGGGGACCCCTAGGCTTAGGCTAAGGCTAGGGCTCCCCTAGCCTAAGGCTAGGGCACCCCTTTGCTTAGGCTAGGGCACCCCTAGGCTTAGGCTAGGGCAAGCCTAGGCTTAGGCTAAGGCAAGGGCTCAGTTAGCGTAAGGCTAGAGAACCCTTAGGCTTAGGCTAGGGCACCCCAAGGCTTAGGGTAGTGCACCCCTACTATTAGGCTAGGGCACCCCTAGGCTTAGGCTAGGGCACCCTGAGGCTTACGATAGGGCACCCTAAGCTTAGGCTAGGGCACCCCTAGTCTTAGGCTAGGGCACACCTAGGCTTAGGCTAAGGCTAGGGCACCCCTAGGCATAGGTTAGGGCACCCCTTGGCTTAGGTTAGGGCACCCCTAAGCTTAGGCTAGAGCACCCCTAGGCTTCGGCTACGGCACCCCTAGGCTTAGGCTAAGTCTAGGGCTCAGCTAGCCTAAGTCTAGGGCACCCCTAGGCTTAGGCTAGGGCACCCCTAGGCTTAGGCTAGGGCACAACTAGGCTTAGGCTATGGCACCCCTAGGCTTGGGCTAGGGCACCCCTAATCTTAGGCTAGGGCACCCCTAGGCTTAGGCTAGGGCACCCCTAGGCTTAGGCTAAGGCTAGGGCTCCCCTAGCCTAAGGCTAGGGCACCCATAGGCTTAGACTAGGGCACACCTAGGCTTAGGCTAGGGCACCCCTAGGCTTAGGCTAGGGCACCTCTAGGCTTAGGCTAAGGCTAGGGCTACCATAGCCTAACCCCAGGGCACCCCTAAGCTTAGGATAGGGCACCCCAAGTCTTAGGCGGGGGCACCTCTAAGCTTAGGATAGGGCACCCCTAGTCTTAGGCAAGCGCACCCCTAGGCTTAGGCTAAGGCTAGGGCTACTCTAGCCTAAGGCTATGGCACCCCTTGGCTTAGGCTAAGGCACCCCAAGGCTTAGGCTAGGGCACCCCTAGGCTTAGGCTAGGGCACCCCTTGGCTTAGGCTAGGGCACCCCTAGGCTTAGGCTTAGGCTAGGGCTCAGCTAGCCTAAGGCTAGGGCAAGCCTAGGCTTAGGCTAGGGCACCCCTAGGCTTAGGGTAGGGCACCCCTAGGCTTAGGCTAGGCACCCCTAGGCTTAGGCTAGGGCACCCCTAGGTTTAGGCTAAGGCTAGGGCTCCCCTAGCCTAAGGCTAGGGCACCCCTAGGCTTAGGCTAGGGCACCCCTAGGCTTAGTATAGGGCACCCCTAGGCTTAGGCTAGGGCACCCCTAGGCTTAGGCTAAAGCTAGTGCTCCCCTAGCGTAAGGCTAGGGCACCCCTAGGGTTAGGCTAGGGCACCCCTAGGCTTAGGCTAGGGCACCCCTAGGCTTAGGCTAGGGCAGCCATAGGCTTAGGCTAAGGCTAGGGCTCCTCTATCCTAATGCCGGGGCACCCCTAGGCTTAGGCTAGGGCACCCCTAGACTTAGGCTAGGACACCTCTAGGCTTAGGCTAGGGCACCCCTAGGCTTAGGCTAGGGCACCCCTAGGCTTAGGCTAAGGCTTGGGGACCCCTAGGCTTAGGCTAAGGCACCCCTAGGCTTTGGCTAAGTCTAGGTCACCCTTAGGCTTAGGCTAAGGCACCACTAGGCTTAGGCTAGGGCACCCCTAGGCTTAGGCTAGGGCACCCATAGGCTTAGGCTAAGGCTAGGTCAACCCTAGGCTTAGGTTAAGGCACCACTAGGCTTAGGCTAGGGCACCCATAGGCTTAGGCTAGGGAACTCCTAGGCTTAGGCTAGGGCACCCCTAAGCTGAGGCTAGGGCACCCATAGGCTTAAGCTAAGGCTAGGGCTCCACTAGCCTAAGGCTAGGGCACGCCTAGGCTTAGGCTAGGGAACCCATAGGCTTAAGCTAGGGCACCCGTAGGCTTAGGTTAAGGCTAGGGCTCCCCTAGCCTAAGGCTAGGGCACCCATAGGCTTAGGCTAGGGCACCCCTAGGCTTAGGCTAGGGCACCCCTAGGCTTAGGCTAAGGCTAGGGCTCCCCTTAGCCTAAGGCTAGGGCACCCCTATGCTTAGGCTAGGGCACCCCTAGGCTTAGGCTAGGGCAAGCCTAGGCTTAGGCTAGGTCACCCCTAGGCTTAGGCTAAGTCTAGGGCTTCCCTAGCCTAAGGCTAGGGCACCCTTAGGCTTTGGCTAGGTCACCCTTAGGCTTAGGCTAGGGCACCCCAGGCTTAAGCTAGGGCATCCCTAGGCTTAGGCTCAGGCTAGGAATCCCATAGCCTAAGGATAGGGCACTCCTAGGCTTAGGCTAGGGCACCCGTAGGCGTAGGCTAGGACACCCCTAGACTTAGGCTAGAGCACTCCTAGGATTAGGCTAAGGCTAGGGCTCCCCTAGCCTAAGGCTAGGGCACCCCTAGGTTTAGGCTAGGGTACCCCTAGGCTTAGTCTAGGGCACCCCTAGGATTAGGCTAAGGCTAGGTATCCGCTAGCCTAAGGATAGGGCACCCCTAGGCTTAGTCTAGGGCACCCCTAGGCTTAGGCTAGGTCACCCCAAAGCTTAGGCTAAGGCGAGGGCTCCCCGAGCCTAAGGCTAGGGCACCCTATGCTTAGGAAAGGGCACCACAAGGATGTGGCTAGGGCACCCCTAGCCTAAGGCTAGGGCACCCATAGGCTTAGG
Source organism: Tenrec ecaudatus (assembly GCF_050624435.1). Lineage (NCBI taxonomy): Eukaryota > Metazoa > Chordata > Mammalia > Afrosoricida > Tenrecidae > Tenrec > Tenrec ecaudatus. Next base: position 48,218 of record NW_027458140.1, on the reverse strand, counting down.
CTAGGGCACCATTAGGCTTATGCAAGTGCACCCCTTGGCTTAGGCTAAGGCTAGGGCTCCCCAACCGAATGCTAGGGCACCCCTATCCTTAGGCTAGGGCACCCCTAGGTTTTGGCTAGGGAACCCCTAGCCTAAGGCTACGGCACCCCTAGGCTTAGGCTAGGGCACCCCTATGCTTTGGCTAGGGCACCCTAGGCTTAGGCTAGGGCACCCCTAGGCATAGGCTAAGGCTAGGGATCCCCTAGCCTAAGGCTAGGGCACCCCGAGGCTTAGGCTAGTGCACCCCTAGGCTTAGGCTATGGCACCCCTAGGCTTAAGCTAGGGCACCCCTAGGCTTAGGCTTAGGCTACGGATCACCTAGCCTATGGATAGGGCACTCCTAGGCTTAAGCTAGGGCACCCGTAGGCTTAGGCTAGGACACCCCTAGACTTAGGTTAGGGCACCCCTAGGATTAGGCTAAGGCTAGGGCTCCCCTAGCCTAAGGCTAGGGCACCCCTAGGTTTAGGCTAGGGCACCCCTAGGCTTAGGCTAGGGCACCCCTAGGCTTAGGCTAAGGCACCCCTAGGCTAACGCTATTGTTAGGGCTCCCCAAGCCTAAGGCGAGGGCACCTCTAGGCTTAGGCTAGGGCACCCCTTGGATTTGGCTAGGGCAACCCTAGGCTTATGCTAAGGCTAGGGCTCACCTAGCCTAAGGCTAGGGCACCCCTAGACTTAGGCTAGAGCACCCCTAAGCTTAGGCTAGGGCATCCCAAGGCTTAGGCTAGGGCACCCCTAGGCTTAGGGTAGGGCACCTCTAGGCTTAGGCTAAGGCTAGGGCTCCCCTAGCCTAAGGTTAGGGCACCCCTTTGCTTAGGCTAGGGCACCCCTAGGCTTAGGCTAGGGCAAGCCTAGGCTTAGGCTAAGGCAAGGGCTCAGTTAGCGTAAGGCTAGAGAACCCTTAGGCTTAGGCTAGGGCACCCCTAGGCTTAGGGTAGTGCACCCCTACTATTAGGCTAGGGCACCCCTAGGCTTAGGCTAGGGCACCCTGAGGCTTACGATAGGGCACCCTAAGCTTAGGCTAGGGCACCCCTAGTCTTAGGCTAGGGCACACCTAGGCTTAGGCTAAGGCTAGGGCACCCCTAGGCATAGGTTAGGGCACCCCTTGGCTTAGGTTAGGGCACCCCTAAGCTTAGGCTAGAGCACCCCTAGGCTTCGGCTACGGCACCCCTAGGCTTAGGCTAAGTCTAGGGCTCAGCTAGCCTAAGTCTAGGGCACCCCTAGGCTTAGGCTAGGGCACCCCTAGGCTTAGGCTAGGGCACAACTAGGCTTAGGCTATGGCACCCCTAGGCTTGGGCTAGGGCACCCCTAAGCTTAGGCTAGGGCACCCCTAGGCTTAGGCTAGGGCACCCCTAGGCTTAGGCTAAGGCTAGGGCTCCCCTAGCCTAAGGCTCGGGCACCCATAGGCTTAGACTAGGGCACACCTAGGCTTAGGCTAGGGCACCCCTAGGCTTAGGCTAGGGCACCTCTAGGCTTAGGCTAAGGCTAGGGCTACCATAGCCTAACCCCAGGGCACCCCTAAGCTTAGGATAGGGCACCCCAAGTCTTAGGCGGGGGCACCTCTAAGCTTAGGATAGGGCACCCCTAGTCTTAGGCAAGCGCACCCCTAGGCTTAGGCTAAGGCTAGGGCTACTCTAGCCTAAGGCTATGGCACCCCTTGGCTTAGGCTAAGGCACCCCAAGGCTTAGGCTAGGGCACCCCTAGGCTTAGGCTAGGGCACCCCTTGGCTTAGGCTAGGGCACCCCTAGGCTTAGGCTTAGGCTAGGGCTCAGCTAGCCTAAGGCTAGGGCAAGCCTAGGCTTAGGCTAGGGCACCCCTAGGCTTAGGGTAGGGCACCCCTAGGCTTAGGCTAGGCACCCCTAGGCTTAGGCTAGGGCACCCCTAGGTTTAGGCTAAGGCTAGGGCTCCCCTAGCCTAAGGCTAGGGCACCCCTAGGCTTAGGCTAGGGCACCCCTAGGCTTAGGATAGGGCAGCCCTAGGCTTAGGCTAGGGCACCCCTAGGCTTAGGCTAAAGCTAGTGCTCCCCTAGCGTAAGGCTAGGGCACCCCTAGGGTTAGGCTAGGGCACCCCTAGGCTTAGGCTAGGGCACCCCTAGGCTTAGGCTAGGGCAGCCATAGGCTTAGGCTAAGGCTAGGGCTCCTCTATCCTAATGCCGGGGCACCCCTAGGCTTAGGCTAGGGCACCCCTAGACTTAGGCTAGGACACCTCTAGGCTTAGGCTAGGGCACCCCTAGGCTTAGGCTAGGGCACCCCTAGGCTTAGGCTAAGGCTTGGGGACCCCTAGGCTTAGGCTAAGGCTAGGGCTCCCCTAGCCTAAGGCTAGGGCACCCCTTTGCTTAGGCTAGGGCACCCCTAGGCTTAGGCTAGGGCAAGCCTAGGCTTAGGCTAAGGCAAGGGCTCAGTTAGCGTAAGGCTAGAGAACCCTTAGGCTTAGGCTAGGGCACCCCAAGGCTTAGGGTAGTGCACCCCTACTATTAGGCTAGGGCACCCCTAGGCTTAGGCTAGGGCACCCTGAGGCTTACGATAGGGCACCCTAAGCTTAGGCTAGGGCACCCCTAGTCTTAGGCTAGGGCACACCTAGGCTTAGGCTAAGGCTAGGGCACCCCTAGGCATAGGTTAGGGCACCCCTTGGCTTAGGTTAGGGCACCCCTAAGCTTAGGCTAGAGCACCCCTAGGCTTCGGCTACGGCACCCCTAGGCTTAGGCTAAGTCTAGGGCTCAGCTAGCCTAAGTCTAGGGCACCCCTAGGCTTAGGCTAGGGCACCCCTAGGCTTAGGCTAGGGCACAACTAGGCTTAGGCTATGGCACCCCTAGGCTTGGGCTAGGGCACCCCTAAGCTTAGGCTAGGGCACCCCTAGGCTTAGGCTAGGGCACCCCTAGGCTTAGGCTAAGGCTAGGGCTCCCCTAGCCTAAGGCTAGGGCACCCATAGGCTTAGACTAGGGCACACCTAGGCTTAGGCTAGGGCACCCCTAGGCTTAGGCTAGGGCACCTCTAGGCTTAGGCTAAGGCTAGGGCTACCATAGCCTAACCCCAGGGCACCCCTAAGCTTAGGATAGGGCACCCCAAGTCTTAGGCGGGGGCACCTCTAAGCTTAGGATAGGGCACCCCTAGTCTTAGGCAAGCGCACCCCTAGGCTTAGGCTAAGGCTAGGGCTACTCTAGCCTAAGGCTATGGCACCCCTTGGCTTAGGCTAAGGCACCCCAAGGCTTAGGCTAGGGCACCCCTAGGCTTAGGCTAGGGCACCCCTTGGCTTAGGCTAGGGCACCCCTAGGCTTAGGCTTAGGCTAGGGCTCAGCTAGCCTAAGGCTAGGGCAAGCCTAGGCTTAGGCTAGGGCACCCCTAGGCTTAGGGTAGGGCACCCCTAGGCTTAGGCTAGGCACCCCTAGGCTTAGGCTAGGGCACCCCTAGGTTTAGGCTAAGGCTAGGGCTCCCCTAGCCTAAGGCTAGGGCACCCCTAGGCTTAGGCTAGGGCACCCCTAGGCTTAGTATAGGGCACCCCTAGGCTTAGGCTAGGGCACCCCTAGGCTTAGGCTAAAGCTAGTGCTCCCCTAGCGTAAGGCTAGGGCACCCCTAGGGTTAGGCTAGGGCACCCCTAGGCTTAGGCTAGGGCACCCCTAGGCTTAGGCTAGGGCAGCCATAGGCTTAGGCTAAGGCTAGGGCTCCTCTATCCTAATGCCGGGGCACCCCTAGGCTTAGGCTAGGGCACCCCTAGACTTAGGCTAGGACACCTCTAGGCTTAGGCTAGGACACCCCTAGGCTTAGGCTAGGGCACCCCTAGGCTTAGGCTAAGGCTTGGGGACCCCTAGGCTTAGGCTAAGGCACCCCTAGGCTTTGGCTAAGTCTAGGTCACCCTTAGGCTTAGGCTAAGGCACCACTAGGCTTAGGCTAGGGCACCCCTAGGCTTAGGCTAGGGCACCCATAGGCTTAGGCTAAGGCTAGGTCAACCCTAGGCTTAGGTTAAGGCACCACTAGGCTTAGGCTAGGGCACCCATAGGCTTAGGCTAGGGAACTCCTAGGCTTAGGCTAGGGCACCCCTAAGCTGAGGCTAGGGCACCCATAGGCTTAAGCTAAGGCTAGGGCTCCACTAGCCTAAGGCTAGGGCACGCCTAGGCTTAGGCTAGGGAACCCATAGGCTTAAGCTAGGGCACCCGTAGGCTTAGGTTAAGGCTAGGGCTCCCCTAGCCTAAGGCTAGGGCACCCATAGGCTTAGGCTAGGGCACCCCTAGGCTTAGGCTAGGGCACCCCTAGGCTTAGGCTAAGGCTAGGGCTCCCCTTAGCCTAAGGCTAGGGCACCCCTATGCTTAGGCTAGGGCACCCCTAGGCTTAGGCTAGGGCAAGCCTAGGCTTAGGCTAGGTCACCCCTAGGCTTAGGCTAAGTCTAGGGCTTCCCTAGCCTAAGGCTAGGGCACCCTTAGGCTTAGGCTAGGTCACCCTTAGGCTTAGGCTAGGGCACCCCAGGCTTAAGCTAGGGCATCCCTAGGCTTAGGCTCAGGCTAGGAATCCCATAGCCTAAGGATAGGGCACTCCTAGGCTTAGGCTAGGGCACCCGTAGGCGTAGGCTAGGACACCCCTAGACTTAGGCTAGAGCACCCCTAGGATTAGGCTAAGGCTAGGGCTCCCCTAGCCTAAGGCTAGGGCACCCCTAGGTTTAGGCTAGGGCACCCCTAGGCTTAGGCTAGGGCACCCCTAAGCTTAGGCTAGGGCAGCCCTAGGCTTAGGCTAGGGCACCCCTAGGCTTAGGCTAGGGCACCCCTAGGCTTAGGCTAGGGCACCCCTAGGCTTATGCTAGTGCACCCCTAGGCTTAGGCTAAGGCCTGGGCTCCCCAACCTAATGCTAGGGCACCCCTATCCTTAGGCTAGGGCACCCCTAGGTTTTGGCTAGGGAACCCCTAGCCTAAGGCTAGGGCACCCCTAGGCATAGGATAAGGCTAGGGCTCCCCTAGCCTAAGGCGAGGGCACCCCGAGGCTTAGGCTAGTGCACCCCTAGGCTTAGGCTATGGCACCCCTAGGCTTAAGCTAGGGCACCCCTAGGCTTAGGCTTAGGCTACGGATCCCCTAGCCTATGTATAGGGCACTCCTAGGCTTAGGCTAGGGCACCCGGAGGCTTAGGCTAGGACACCCCTAGACTTAGGTTAGGGCACCCCTAGGATTAGGCTAAGGCTAGGGCTCCCCTAGCCTAAGGATAGGGCACCCCTTGGTTTAGGTTAGGGCACCCCTAGGCTTAGGCTAGGGCACCCCTAGACTTAGGCTAACTCACCCCTAGGCTAACACTATTGTTAGGGCTCCCCAAGCCTAAGGCGAGGGCACCTCTAGGCTTAGGCTAGGGCACCCCTAGGATTTGGCTAGGGCACCCCTAGGCTTATGCTAAAGCTAGGGCTCACCTAGCCTAAGGCTAGGGCACACCTTGACTTAGGCTAGAGAACCCCTAAGCTTAGGCTAGGGCAGCCCAAGGCTTAGGCTAGGGCACCCCTAGGCTTAGGGTAGGGCACCCCTAGGCTTAGGCTAAGGCTAGGGCTCCCCTAGCCTAAGGCTAGGGCACCCCTTTGCTTAGGCTAGGGCACCCCTAGGCTTAGGCTAGGGCAAGCCTAGGCTTAGGCTAAGGCAAGGGCTCAGCTAGCGTAAGGCTAGAGAACCCCTAGGCTTAGGCTAGGGCACCCCTAGGCTTAGGGTATTGCACCCCTACTCTTAGGCTAGGGCACCCCTAGGCTTAGGCTAGGGCACCCTGAGGCTTACGCTAGGGCACCCTAACCTTAGGCTAGGGCACCGCTAGTCTTAGGCTAGGGCACACCTAGGCTTAGGCTAAGGCTAGGGCTCCCCTAGCCTAAGGCTAGGGCACCCCTAGGCATAGGTTAGGGCACCCCTTGGCTTAGGTTAGGGCACCCCTAAGCTTAGGCTAGGGCACCCCAAGGCTTCGGCTACGGCACCCCTAGGCTTAGGCTAAGTCTAGGGCTCAGCTAGCCTAAGTCTAGGGCACCCCTAGGCTTAGGCTAGGGCACCCCTAGGCTTATGCTAGGGCACAACTAGGCTTAGGCTATGGCACCCCTAGGCTTGGGCTAGGGCACCCCTAGGCTTAGGCTAAGGTTAGGGCTCCCCTAGCCTAAGGCTAGGGCACCCCTAAGCTTAGGCTAGGGCACCCCTAGGCTTAGGCTAGGGCACCCCTAGGCTTAGGCTAAGGCTAGGGCTCCCCTAGCCTAAGGCTAGGGCACCCATAGGCTTAGAATAGGGCACACCTAGGCTTAGGCTAGGGCACCCCTAGGCTTAGGCTAGGGCACCTCTAGGCTTAGGCTAAGGCTAGGGCTACCCTAGCCTAACCCTAGGGCACCCCTAGGCTTAGGATAGGGCACCACAAGGCTTAGGGGGGGGCACCTCTAAGCTTAGGATAGGGCACCATTAGTCTTAGGCTAGCGCACCCCTAGGCTTAGGCTAAGGCTAGGGCTACTCTAGCCTAAGGCTATGGCACCCCTTGGCTTAGGCTAGGGCACCCCAAGGCTTAGGCTAGGGCACCCCTAGGCTTAGGCTAGGGCACCCCTTGGCTTAGGCTAGGGCACCCATAGGCTTAGGCTAGGCACTCCTAGGCTTAGGCTAGGACACCCCTAGGTTTAGGCTAAGGCTAGGGCTCCCCTAGCCTAAGGCTAGGGCACCCCTAGGCTTAGGCTAGGGCACCCCTAGGCTTAGGCTAGGGCACCCCTAGGCTTAGGCTTAGGCTAGTGCTCAGCTAGGCTAAGACTAGGGCAAGCCTAGGCTTAGGCTAGGGCACCCTAGCCTTAGGGTAGGGCACCCCTAGGCTTAGGGTAGTGTACCCCTAGGCTTAGGCTAGGGCACGCCTAGGCTTAGGCTAGGGCACCCCTAGGCTTAGGCTAAAGCTAGTGCTCCCCTAGCGTAAGGCTAGGGCACCCCTAGACTTAGGCTAGGACACCTCTAGGCTTAGGCTAGGGCACCCCTAGGCTTAGGCTAGGGCACCCCTAGGCTTAGGCTAAGGCTTGGGAACCCCTAGGCTTAGGCTAAGGCACCCCTAGGCTTCGGCTAAGTCTAGGTCACCCTTAGGCTTAGGCTAAGGCACCACTAGGCTTAGGCTAGGGCACCCCTAGGCTTAGGCTAGGGCACCCATAGGCTTAGGCTAAGGCTAGGTCAACCCTAGGCTTAGGTTAAGGCACCACTAGGCTTAGGCTAGGGCACCCATAGGCTTAGGCTAGGGCACTCCTAGGCTTAGGCTAGGGCACCCCTAGGCTTAGGCTAAGGCTAGGGCTCCCCTTAGCCTAAGGCTAGGGCACCCCTATGCTTAGGCTAGGGCACCCCTAGGCTTAGGCTAGGGCAAGCCTAGGCTTAGGCTAGGTCACCCCTAGGCTTAGGCTAAGTCTAGGGCTCCCCTAGCCTAAGGCTAGGGCACCCTTAGGCTTAGGCTAGGGCACCCTTAGGCTTAGGCTTTTGCACCCCTAGGCTTAAGCTAGGGCACCCCTAGGCTTAGGCTCAGGCTAGGAATCCCATAGCCTAAGGATAGGGCACTCCTAGGCTTAGGCTAGGGCACCCGTAGGCTTAGGCTAGGACACCCCTAGACTTAGGCTAGAGCACACCTAGGATTAGGCTAAGGCTAGGGCTCCCCTAGCCTAAGGCTAGGGCACCCCTAGGTTTAGGCTAGGGCACCCCTAGGCTTAGGCTAGGACACCCCTAAGCTTAGGCTAGGGCAGCCCTAGGCTTAGGCTAGGGCACCCCTAGGCTTAGGCTAGGGCACCCCTAGGCTTATGCTAGTGCACCCCTAGGCTTAGGCTAAGGCCTTGGCTCCCCAACCTAATGCTAGGGCACCCCTATCCTTAGGCTAGGGCACCCCTAGGTTTTGGTTAGGGAACCCCTAGCCTAAGGCTAGGGCACCCCTAGGCATAGGCTAAGGCTAGGGCTCCCCTAGCCTAAGGCTAGGGCACCCCGAGGCTTTGGCTAGTGCACCCCTAGGCTTAGGCTATGGCACCCCTAGGCTTAAGCTAGGGCACCCCTAGGCTTAGGCTTAGGCTACGGATCCCCTAGCCTATGGATAGGGCACTCCTAGGCTTAGGCTAGGGCACCCGTAGGCTTAGGCTAGGACACCCCTAGACTTAGGTTAGGGCACCCCTAGGCTTATGCTAAGGCTAGGGCTCACCTAGCCTAAGGCTAGGGCACCCCTAGACTTAGGCTAGAGCCCCCCTAAGCTTAGGCTAGGGCAGCCCAAGGCTTAGGCTAGGGCACCCATAGGCTTAGGGTAGGGCACCCCTAGGCTTAGGCTAAGGCTAGGGCTCCCCTAGCCTAAGGCTAGGGCACCCTATGCTTAGGCTAGGGCACCCCTAGGCTTAGGCTAGGGCAAGCCTAGGCTTAGGCTAAGGCAAGGGCTCAGCTAGCGTAAGACTAGAGAACCCCTAGGCTTAGGCTAGGGCACCCCTAGGCTTAGGGTAGTGCACCCCTAGGCTTAGGCTAGGGCACCCCTAGGCTTAGGCTAGGGCACCCTGAGGCTTATGCTAGGGCACCTCTAAGCTTAGGCTAGGGCACCCATAGTCTTAGGCTAGGGCACACCTAGGCTTAGGCTAAGGCTAGGGCTCCCCTAGCCTAAGGCTAGGGCAACCCTAGGCATAGGTTAGGGCACCCCTTGGCTTAGGCTAGGGCACCCCTAAGCTTAGGCTAGGGCACCCCTAGGCTTCGGATACGGCACCCCTAGGCTTAGGCTAAGTCTAGGGCTCAGCTAGCCTAAGTCTAGGGCACCCCTAGGCTTAGGCTAGGACACCCCTAGGCTTAGGCTAGGGCACAACTAAGCTTAGGCTATGGCACCCCTAGGCTTGGGCTAGGGTACCCCTAGGCTTAGGCTAAGGTTAGGGCTCCCCTATCCTAAGGCTAGGGCACCCCTAAGCTTAGGATAGGGCACCCCTAGGCTTAGGCTAGGGCACCCCTAGGCTTAGGCTAAGGCTATGGCTCCCCTAGCCTAAGGCTAGGTCACCCATAGGCTTAGACTAGGGCACCCGTTGGCTTAGGCTAGGGCACCCCTAGGTTTAGGCTAGGCACCCCTAGGCTTAGGCTAAGGCTAGGGCTACCCTAGCCTAACCCTAGGGCACCCCTTGGCTTAGGATAGGGCACCCCAAGGCTTAGGCGGGGGCACCTCTAAGCTTAGGATAGGGCACCCCTAGTCTTAGGCTAGCGCAACCCTAGGCATAGGCTAAGGCTAGGGCTACTCTAGCCTAAGGCTATGGCACCCCTAGGCTTAGGCTAGGGCACCCCAAGGCTTAGGCTAGGGCACCCCTAGGCTTAGGCTAGGGCACCCCTTGGCTTAGGCTAGGGCACCCCTAGGCTTAGGCTTAGACTAGGGCTCAGCTAGCCTAAGGCTAGGGCAAGCCTAGGCTTAGGCTAGGGCACCCCTAGGCATAGGTTAGGGCACCCTGATGCTTAGGCTAGGACACCCCTAGACTTAGGCTATGGCACCCCTAGGCTTAGGATAGGGCACACCAAGGCTTAGGCTAAGGCTGCCCTAGGCTTACGCTATTTTTAGGTCTCCCCAAGCCTAAGGGGAAGGCACCTCTAGGCTTAGGTTAGGGCACCCCTACGCTTTGGCGAGGGCACCCCTAGGCTTAGGCTAAGGATAGGGCTCACTTAGCCTAAGGCTAGGGCACCCCTAGGCTTAGGCTAGGGCACCCCTAAGCTTAGGCTAGGTCAACCCTAGGCTTAGGCTAGGGCACCCCTAGGCTTAGGCTAGGGCACCCCTAGGCTTAGGCTAAGGCTAGGGCTCCCCTAGCCTAAGGCTAGGGCACCCCAATGCTTAGGCTAGGGCACCCCTAGGCTTAGGCCAGGGCAAGCCTAGGCTTAGGCTAGGTCACCCCTAGGCTTAGGCTAAGTCTAGGGCTCCCCTAGCCTAAGGATAGGGCACCCATAGGCTTAGGCTAGGGCACCCCTTGGCTTAGGCTAGGGCACCCCTAGGCTTAGGCTAGGGCACCCTTAGGCTTAGGCTAGGGCACCCCTAGGCTTAAGCTAGGGCACCCCTAGGCTTAGGCTCAGGCTAGGAATCCCATAGCCTAAGGATAGGGCACTCCTAGGCTTAGGCTAGGGCACCCGTAGGCTTAGGCTAGGGAACCCCTAGGCTTAGGCTAGGGCACCCCTAAGCTTAGGCTAGGGCAGCCCTAGGCTTAGGCTAGGGCACCCCTAGGCTTAGGCTAGGGCACCCCTAGGCTTAGGCTAAGCCCTGGGCTCCCCAACCTAATGCTAGGGCACCCCTATCCTTAGGCTAGGGCACCCCTAGGTTTTGGCTAGGGAACCCCTAGCCTAAGGCTAGGGCACCCCTAGGCTTTGGATAGGGCACCCCTAGGCTTAGGATAGGGAACCCCTAGGCTTAGGCTAGGGCACCCTAGCCTTAGGCTAGGGCACCCCTAGGCATAGGCTAAGGCTAGGGCTCCCATAGCCTAAGGCTAGGGCACACCGAGGCTTAGGCTAGGGCACCCCTAGGCTTAGGCTAGGGCACCCCTAGGCTTAAGCTAGGGCACCCCTAGGCTTAGGCTTAGGCTAGGAATCCCATAGCCTAAGGATAGGGCACTCCTAGGCTTAGGCTAGGGCACCCGTAGGCTTAGGCTAGGACACCACTAGACTTAGGCTAGGGCACCCCTAGGATTAGGCTAAGGCTAGGGCTCCCCTAGCCTAAGGCTAGGGCACCCCTAGGTTTAGGCTAGGCCACCCCTAGGCTTAGGCTAGGGCACCCCTAAGCTTAGGCTAGGGCAGCCCAAGGCTTAGGCTATGGCACCCCTAGGCTTTCGCTAAGGCTAGGGCTCCCCTAGCCCAAGGCTAGGGCACCCCTATGCTTAGGCTAGGGCACCCCTAGGATTAGGCTAGGGCAAGCCTAGGCTTAGGCTAGGTCACCCCTAGGCTTAGGCTAAGTTTAGGGCTCCCCTACCCTAAGGCTAGGGCACCCATAGGCTTAGGCTAGGGTACCCCTAGGTTTAGTCTAGGGCACCCCTAGGCTTAGGCTTAGGCTACGGATCACCTAGCCTATGGATAGGGCACTCATAGGCTTAGGCTAGGGCACCCGTAGGCTTAGGCTAGGACACCGCTAGACTTAGGCTAGGGCACCCCTAGGATTAGGCTAAGGCTAGGGCTCCCCTAGCCTACGGCTAGGGCACCCCTAGGTTTAGGCTAGGCCACCCCTAGGCTTAGGCTAGGGCACCCCTAAGCTTAGGCTAGGGCAGCCCTAGGCTTAGGCTATGGCACCCCTAGGTTTTCGCTAAGGCTAGGGCTCCCCTAGCCTAAGGCTAGGGCACCCCTATGCTTAGGCTAGGGCACCCCTAGGATTAGGCTAGGGCAAGCCTAGGCTTAGGCTAGGTCACCCCTTGGCTTAGGCTAAGTTTAGGGCTCCCCTACCCTAAGGCTAGGGCACCCATAGGCTTAGGCTAGGGTACCCCTAGGCTTAGTTTAGGGCACCCCTAGGATTAGGCTAAGGCTAGGTATCCGCTAGCCTAAGGCTAGGGCACCCCTAGGCTTAGTCTAGGGCACCCCTAGGCTTAGGCTAGGTCACCCCAAAGCTTAGGCTAAGGCTAGGGCTCCCCGAGCCTAAGGCTAGGGCACCCTATGCTTAGGAAAGGGCACCACAAGGATTTGGCTAGGGCACCCCTAGCCTAAGGCTAGGGCACCCATAGGCTTAGGCTAGGGCACCACTAGGCTTATGCAAGTGCACCCCTTGGCTTAGGCTAAGGCTAGGGCACCCCAACCGAATGCTAGGGCACCCCTATCCTTAGGCTAGGGCACCCCTAGGTTTTGGCTAGGGAACCCCTAGCCTAAGGCTAGGGCACCCCTAGGCTTAGGATAGGGCACCCCTACGCTTTGGCTAGGGCACCCTAGGCTTAGGCTAGGGCACCCCTAGGCATAGGCTAAGGCTAGGGCTCCCCTAGCCTAAGGCTAGGGCACCCCGAGGCTTAGGCTAGTGCACCCCTAGGCTTAGGCTATGGCACCCCTAGGCTTAAGCTAGGGCACCCCTAGGCTTAGGCTTAGGCTACGGATCACCTAGCCTATGGATAGGGCACTCCTAGGCTTAGGCTAGGGCACCCGTAGGCTTAGGTTAGGACACCCCTAGACTTAGGTTAGGGCACCCCTAGGATTAGGCTAAGGCTAGGGCTCCCCTAGCCTAAGGCTAGGGCACCCCTAGGTTTAGGCTAGGGCACCCCTAGGCTTAGGCTAGGGCACACCTAGGCTTAGGCTAAGGCACCCATAGGCTAACGCTATTGTTAGGGCTCCCCAAGCCTAAGGCGAGGGCACCTCTAGGCTTAGGCTAGGGCACCCCTTGGATTTGGCTAGGGCACCCCTAGGCTTATGCTAAGGCTAGGGCTCACCTAGCCTAAGGCTAGGGCACCCCTAGACTTAGGCTAGAGCACCCCTAAGCTTAGGCTAGGGCAGCCCAAGGCTTAGGCTAGGGCACCCCTAGGCTTAGGGTAGGGCACCCCTAGGCTTAGGCTAAGGATAGGGCTCCCCTAGCCTAAGGCTAGGGCACCCCTTTGCTTAGGCTAGGGCACCCCAAGGCTTAGGTTAGGGCAAGCCTAGGCTTAGGCTAAGGCAAGGGCTCAGTTAGCGTAAGGCTAGAGAACCCCTAGGCTTAGGCTAGGGCACCCCTAGGCTTAGGGTAGTGCACCCCTACTATTAGGCTAGGGCACCCCTAGGCTTAGGCTAGGGCACCCCGAGGCTTACGATAGGGCACCCTAAGCTTAGGCTAGGGCACCCCTAGTCTTAGGCTAGGGCACACCTAGGCTTAGGCTAAGGCTAGGGCACCCCTAGGCATAGGTTAGGGCACCCCTTGGCTTAGGTTAGGGCACCCCTAAGCTTAGGCTAGGGCACCCCTAGGCTTCGGCTACGGCACCCCTAGGCTTAGGCTAAGTCTAGGGCTCAGCTAGCCTAAGTCTAGGGCACCCCTAGGCTTAGGCTAGGGCACCCCTAGGCTTAGGCTAGGGCACAACTAGGCTTAGGCTATGGCACCCCTAGGCTTGGGCTAGGGCACCCCTAAGCTTAGGCTAAGGTTAGGGCTCCCCTAGCCTAAGGCTAGGGCACCCCTAAGCTTAGGCTAGGGCACCCCTAGGCTTAGGCTAGGGCACCCCTAGGCTTAGGCTAAGGCTAGGGCTCCCCTAGCCTAAGGCTAGGGCACCCATAGGCTTAGACTAGGGCACACCTAGGCTTAGGCTAGGGCACCTCTAGGCTTAGGCTAAGGCTAGGGCTACCATAGCCTAACCCCAGGGCACCCCTAAGCTTAGGATAGGGCACCCCAAGTCTTAGGCGGGGGCACCTCTAAGCTTAGGATAGGGCACCCCTAGTCTTAGGCAAGCGCACACCTAGGCTTAGGCTAAGGCTAGGGCTACTCTAGCCTAAGGCTATGGCACCCCTTGGCTTAGGCTAGGGCACCCCAAGGCTTAGGTTAGGGCACCCCTAGGCTTAGGCTAGGGCACCCCTTGGCTTAGGCTAGGGCACCCCTAGGCTTAGGCTTAGGCTAGGGCTCAGCTAGCCTAAGGCTAGGGCAAGCCTAGGCTTAGGCTAGGGCACCCCTAGGCTTAGGGTAGGGCACCCCTAGGCTTAGGCTAGGCACCCCTAGGCTTAGGCTAGGGCACCCCTAGGCTTAGGCTAGGGCACGCCTAGGCTTAGGCTAGGGCACCCGTAGGCTTAGGCTAAAGCTAGTGCTCCCTTAGCGTAAGGCTAGGGCACCCCTAGGGTTAGGCTAGGGCACCCCTAGGCTTAGGCTAGGGCACCCCTAGGCTTAGGCTAGGGCAGCCATAGGCTTAGGCTAAGGCTAGGGCTCCTCTATCCTAAGGCCGGGGCACCCCTAGCCTTAGGCTAGGGCACCACTAGGCTGAGGCTAAGGCACCCCTAGGCTTAGGCTAGGGCACCCCTAGACTTAGGCTAGGACACCTCTAGGCTTAGGCTAGGGCACCCCTAGGCTTAGGCTAGGGCACCCCTAGGCTTAGGCTAAGGCTTGGGGACCTCTAGGCTTAGGCTAAGTCTAGGTCACCCTTAGGCTTAGGCTAAGGCACCACTAGGCTTAGGCTAGGGCACCCCTCGGCTTAGGCTAGGGCACCCATAGGCTTAGGCTAAGGCTAGGTCAACCCTAGGCTTAGGTTAAGGCACCACTAGGCTTAGGCTAGGGCACCCATAGGCTTAGGCTAGGGAACTCCTAGGCTTAGGCTAGGGCACCCCTAAGCTGAGGCTAGGGCACCCATAGGCTTAAACTAAGGCTAGGGCTCCACTAGCCTAAGGCTAGGGCACGCCTAGGCTTAGGCTAGGGAACCCATAGGCTTACGCTAGGGCACCCGTAGGCTTAGGTTAAGGCTAGGGCTCCCCTAGCCTAAGGCTAGGGCACCCATAGGCTTAGGCTAGGGCACCCCTAGGCTTAGGCTAGGGCACCCCTAGGCTTAGGCTAAGGCTAGGGCTCCCCTTAGCCTAAGGCTAGGGCACCCCTATGCTTAGGCTAGGGCACCCCTAGGCTTAGGCTAGGGCAAGCCTAGGCTTAGGCTAGGTCACCCCTAGGCTTAGGCTAAGTCTAGGGCTCCCATAGCCTAAGGATTGGGCACTCCTAGGCTTAGGCTAGGGCACCCGTAGGCGTAGGCTAGGACACCCCTAGACTTAGGCTAGAGCACCCCTAGGATTAGGCTAAGGCTAGGGCTCCTCTAGCCTAAGGCTAGGGCACCCCTAGGTTTAGGCTAGGGCACCCCTAGGCTTAGGCTAGGGCACCCCTAAGCTTAGGCTAGGGCAGCCCTAGGCTTAGGCTAGGGCACCCCTAGGCTTAGGCTTGGGCACCCCTAGGCTTATGCTAGTGCACCCCTAGGCTTAGGCTAAGGCCTGGGCTCCCCAACCTAATGCTAGGGCACCCCTATCCTTAGGCTAGGGCACCCCTAGGTTTTGGCTAGGGAACCCCTAGCCTAAGGCTAGGGCACCCCTAGGCATAGGCTAAGGCTAGGGCTCCCCTAGCCTAAGGCGAGGGCACCCCGAGGCTTAGGCTAGTGCACCCCTAGGCTTAGGCTATGGCACCCCTAGGCTTAAGCTAGGGCACCCCTAGGCTTAGGCTTAGGCTACGGATCCCCTAGCCTATGTATAGGGCACTCCTAGGCTTAGGCTAGGGCACCCGTAGGCTTAGGCTAGGACACCCCTAGACTTAGGTTAGGGCACCCCTAGGATTAGGCTAAGGCTAGGGCTCCCCTAGCCTAAGGATAGGGCACCCCTTGGTTTAGGCTAGGGCACCCCTAGGCTTAGGCTAGGGCACCCCAAGACTTAGGCTAAGGCACCCCTAGGCTAACACTATTGTTAGGGCTCCCCAAGCCTAAGGCGAGGGCACCTCTAGGCTTAGGCTAGGGCACACCTAGGATTTGGCTAGGGCACCCCTAGGCTTATGCTAAAGCTAGGGCTCACCTAGCCTAAGGCTAGGGCACACCTTGACTTAGGCTAGAGAACCCCTAAGCTTAGGCTAGGGCAGCCCAAGGCTTAGGCTAGGGCACCCCTAGGCTTAGGGTAGGGCACCCCTAGGCTTAGGCTAAGGCTAGGGCTCCCCAAGCCTAAGGCTAGGGCACCCCTTTGCTTAGGCTAGGGCACCCCTAGGCTTAGGCTAGGGCAAGCCTAGGCTTAGGCTAAGGCAAGGGCTCAGCTAGCGTAAGGCTAGAGAACCCCTAGGCTTAGGCTAGGGCACCCCTAGGCTTAGGGTATTGCACCCCTACTCTTAGGTTAGGGCACCCCTAGGCTTACGCTAGGGCACCCTAACCTTAGGCTAGGGCACCGCTAGTCTTAGGCTAGGGCACACCTAGGCTTAGGCTAAGGATAGGGCTCCCCTAGCCTAAGGCGAGGGCACCCCTAGGCATAGGTTAGGGCACCCCTTGGCTTAGGTTAGGGCACCCCTAAGCTTAGGCTAGGGCACCCCTAGGCTTCGGCTACGGCACCCCTAGGCTTAGGCTAAGTCTAGGGCTCAGCTAGCCTAAGTCTAGGGCACCCCTAGGCTTAGGCTAGGGCACCCCTAGGCTTAGGATAGGGCACAACTAGGCTTAGGCTATGGCACCCCTAGGCTTGGGCTAGGGCACCCCTAGGCTTAGGCTAAGGTTAGGGCTCCCCTAGCCTAAGGCTAGGGCACCCCTAAGCTTAGGCTAGGGCACCCCTAGGCTTAGGCTAGGTCACCCCTAGGCTTAAGCTAAGGCTAGGGCTCCCCTAGCCTAAGGCTAGGGCACCCATAGGCTTAGACTAGGGCACACCTAGGCTTAGGCTAGGGCACCCCTAGGCTTAGGCTAGGGCACCTCTAGGCTTAGGCTAAGGCTAGGGCTACCCTAGCCTAACCCTAGGGCACCCCTAGGCTTAGGATAGGGCACCACAAGGCTTAGGGGGGGGCACCTCTAAGCTTAGGATAGGGCACCATTAGTCTTAGGCTAGCGCACCCCTAGGCTTAGGCTAAGGCTAGGGCTACTCTAGCCTAAGGCTATGGCACCCCTTGGCTTAGGCTAGGGCACCCCAAGGCTTAGGCTAGGGCACCCCTAGGCTTAGGCTAGGGCACCCCTTGGCTTAGGCTAGGGCACCCATGGGCTTAGGCTAGGCACCCCTAGGCTTAGGCTAGGGCACCCCTAGGCTTAGGCTTAGGCTAGTGCTCAGCTAGGCTAAGACTAGGGCAAGCCTAGGCTTAGGCTAGGGCACCCTAGCCTTAGGGTAGGGCACCCCTAGGCTTAGGGTAGTGTACCCCTAGGCTTAGGCTAGGGCACGCCTAGGCTTAGGCTAGGGCACCCCTAGGCTTAGGCTAAAGCTAGTGCTCCCCTAGCGTAAGGCTAGGGCACCCCTAGACTTAGGCTAGGACACCTCTAGGCTTAGGCTAGGGCACCCCTAGGCTTAGGCTAGGGCACCCCTAGGCTTAGGCTAAGGCTTGGGAACCCGTAGGCTTAGGCTAAGGCACCCCTAGGCTTCGGCTAAGTCTAGGTCACCCTTAGGCTTAGGCTAAGGCACCACTAGGCTTAGGCTAGGGCACCCCTAGGCTTAGGCTAGGGCACCCATAGGCTTAGGCTAAGGCTAGGTCAACCCTAGGCTTAGGTTAAGGCACCACTAGGCTTAGGCTAGGGCACCGATAGGCTTAGGCTAGGGAACTCCTAGGCTTAGGCTAGGGCACCCCTAAGCTGAGGCTAGGGCACCCATAGGTTTAAGCTAAGGCTAGGACTCCACTAGCCTAAGGCTAGGGCACCCCTAGGCTTAGGCTAGGGCACCCCTAGGCTTAAGCTAGGGCACCCGTAGGCTTAGGTTAAGGCTAGGGCTCCCCTAGCCTAAGGCTAGGGCACCCATAGGCTTAGGCTAGGGCACCCCTAGGCTTAGGCTAGGGCACCCCTAGGCTTAGGCTAAGGCTAGGGCTCCCCTTAGCCTAAGGCAAGGGCACCCCTATGCTTAGGCTAGGGCACCCCTAGGCTTAGGCTAGGGCACCCCTAGGCTTAGGCTAGGGCACCCCTAGGCTTATGCTAGTGCACCCCTATGCTTAGGCTAATGCCTGGGCTCCCCAACCTAATGCTAGGGCACCCCTATCCTTAGGCTAGGGCACCCCTAGGTTTTGGTTAGGGAACCCCTAGCCTAAGGCTAGGGCACCCCTAGGCATAGGCTAAGGCTAGGGCTCCCCTAGCCTAAGGCTAGGGCACCCCGAGGCTTTGGCTAGTGCACCCCTAGGCTTAGGCTATGGCACCCCTAGGCTTAAGCTAGGGCACCCCTAGGCTTAGGCTTAGGCTACGGATCCCCTAGCCTATGGATAGGGCACTCCTAGGCTTAGGCTAGGGCACCCGTAGGCTTAGGCTAGGACACCCCTAGACTTAGGTTAGGGCACCCCTAGGATTAGGCTAAGGCGAGGGCTCCCCTAGCCTAAGGCTAGGGCACGCCTAGGTTTAGGCTAGGGCACCCCTAGGCTTAGGCTAGGGCACCCCTAGGCTTAGGCTAAGGCACCCCTAGGCTAACGCTATTGTTAGGGCTCCCCAAGCCTAAGGCGAGGGCATCTCTAGGCTTAGGCTAGGGCACCCCTAGGATTTGGCTAGGGCACCCCTAGGCTTATGCTAAGGCTAGGGCTCACCTAGCCTAAGGCTAGGGCACCCCTAGACTTAGGCTAGAGCCCCCCTAAGCTTAGGCTAGGGCAGCCCAAGGCTTAGGCTAGGGCACCCATAGGCTTAGGGTAGGGCACCCCTAGGCTTAGGCTAAGGCTAGGGCTACTCTAGCCTAAGGCTATGGCACCCCTAGGCTTAGGCTAGGGCACCCCAAGACTTAGGCTAGGGCACCCCTAGGCTTAGGCTAGGGCACCCCTTGGCTTAGGCTAGGGCACCCCTAGACTTAGGCTTAGACTAGGGCTCAGCTAGCCTAAGGCTAGGGCAAGCCTAGGCTTAGGCTAGGGCACCCCTAGGCTTAGGGTAGGGCACCCCTAGGCTTAGGCTAGGGCACCCCTAGGCTTAGGCTTAGGCTAGGGCTCAGCTAGGCTAAGACTAGGGCAAGCCTAGGCTTAGGCTAGGGCACCCCTAGGCTTAGGGTAAGGCACCCCTAGGCTTAGGGTAGGGTACCCCTAGGCTTAGGCTAGGGCACGCCTAGGCTTAAGCTAGGGCACCCCTAGGCTTAGGCTAAAGCTAGTGCTCCCCTAGCGTAAGGCTAGGGCACCCCTAGGGTTAGGCTAAAGCTAGTGCTCCCCTAGCGTAAGGCCTGGGCACCCCTAGGCTTAGGCTAGGGCACCCCTAGGCTTAGGCTAGGACACCTCTAGGCTTAGGCTAGGGCACCCCTAGGCTTAGGCTAGGGCCCCCCTAGGCTTAGGCTAAGGCTAGGGGACCCCTAGGCTTAGGCTAAGGCACCCCTAGGCTTCGGCTAAGGCTAGGTCACCATTAGGCTTAGGCTAAGGCACCACTAGGCTTAGGCTAGGGCACTCCTAGGCTTAGGCTAGGGCACCCCTAGGCTTAGGCTAGGGCACCCCTAGGCTTAGGCTAGGGTACCCCTAGGCTTAGGCTAGAGCACCCCAAGGCTTGGGATATGGCACCCCTAGGATTAGGCTAGGGCACCCCTAGGCTTAGGCTAGGGCAACCCTAGGCTTAGGGTAGGGCACCCCTAAGCTTAGGCTAGGACACCCCTAGGCTTAGGCTAAGGCTAGGGCTCCCCTAGCCTAAGGCTAAGGCACCCCTAGGCTTAGGTTAGGAAACTACTAGGATTAGGCTAGGGCACCCCTAGGCTTAGGCTAAGGCTATGGATCCCCTAGCCTAAGGCTAGGGCACCCCTAGGCTTAGCCTAGGGGACCCCTAGGATTAGGCTAGGGCACCCCTTCGCTTAGGCTAGGGCACCCCTAGTCTTAGGCTAGGGCACACCTAGGCTTAGGCTAAGGCTAGGGCTCCTCTAGCCTAAGGTTATGGCACCCCTAGGCTTAGGCTAGGGCACCCCTAGGCTTAGGCTAGGGCATCCCTAAACTTAGGCTAGGGCACCCCTAG
The DNA here is from genome assembly GCF_050624435.1 of Tenrec ecaudatus. Classification (NCBI taxonomy): domain Eukaryota; kingdom Metazoa; phylum Chordata; class Mammalia; order Afrosoricida; family Tenrecidae; genus Tenrec; species Tenrec ecaudatus. The sequence goes on along the minus strand of NW_027458140.1, from coordinate 28,771 downwards.
GCTTAGGCTTAGGCTAGGGCTCAGCTAGCCTAAGGCTAGGGCAAGGCAAGGCTTAGGCTAGGGCACCCCTAGGCTTAGGGTAGGGCACCCCTAGGCTTAGGCTAGGGCACACCTAGGCTTAGGCTAAGGCTAGGGCTCCTCTAGCCTAAGGTTATGGCACCCCTAGGCTTAGGCTAGGGCACCCCTAGGCTTAGGCTAGGGCATCCCTAAACTTAGGCTAGGGCACCCCTAGGCTTAGGCTTAGGCTAGGGGTCAGCTAGCCTAAGGCTAGCGCAAGGCCAGGCTTAGGCTAGGGCACCCCTAGGCTTAGGGTAGGGCACCCCTAGGCTTAGGGTAGGGCACCCGTCGGCTTAGGCTAGGGCACGCCTAGGCTTAGGCTAAGGCCAGGCCTCCTCTAGCCTAAGGCTATGGCACCCCTAGGCTTAGGCTAGGGCATCCCTAAGCTTAGGCTAGGGCACCCCTAGGCTTAGGCTTAGGCTAGGGCTCAGCTAGCCTAAGGCTAGCGCAAGGCCAGGCTTAGGCTAGGGCACCCCTAGGCTTAGGGTAGGGCACCCCTAGGCTTAGGGTAGGGCACCCGTCGGCTTAGGCTAGGGCACGCCTAGGCTTAGGCTAGGGCACCCCTAGTCTTAGGCTAGGGCACCCCTAGACTTAGGCTAAGGCCAGGCCTCCTCTAGCCTAAGGCTATGGCACCCCTAGGCTTAGGCTAGGGCATCCCTAAGCTTAGGCTAGGGCACCCCTAGGCTTAGGCTTAGGCTAGGGCTCAGCTAGCCTAAGGCTAGGGTAAGCCTAGGCTTAGGCTAGCGCACCCCTAGGCTTAGGGTAGGGCACTCCTAGGCTTAGGATAGGGCACCCCTAGGCTTAGGGTAGGGCACCCCTCGGCTTAGTCTAGGGAACGCCTAGGCTTAGGGTAGGGCACTCCTAGGCTTAGGATACGGCACCCCTAGGCTTAGGGTAGGGCACCCCTCGGCTTAGGCTAGGGCACGCCTAGGCTTAGGCTAGGGCAACCCTAGGCTTAGGCTTAGGCTAGTGTTCCCCTAGCCTAAGGCTAGTTCACCACTAGGGTTAGGCTAGGGCACCTTTTAGGCTTAGGCTAAGGCACCCCTAGGCTTAGGCTAGGGCACCCCTAGGCTTAGGCTAGGACACCCCTAGGCTTAGGCTAGGACACCCCTAGGCTTAGGCTAAGGCTAGGGCTCCCCTAGCCTAAGGCTAGGGCACTCGTAGGCTTAAGCTAGGGCACCCCTAGGCTTAGGCTAGGGCACCCCTAGGCTTACACTTAGGCTAGGGCTCAGCTAGCCTAAGGCTAGGGCAAGCCTTGGCTTAGGCTAGGGCACCCCTAGGCTTAGGGTAGTGCACCCCTAGGCTTAGGGTAGGTCACACCTAGTCTTAGGCTAGGGCACATCTAGGCTTAGGCTATGGCAACCCTAGGCTTAGGCTAAGGTACGCCTAGGCTTAGGCTAAGGTTAGGGCTCCCCTAGACTAAGGCAAGGGTACCCCTAGGCTTAGGCTAGGGCACCCCTAGGCTTAGGCTAGGGCACCACTAGGCTTAGGCTAGGGCACCCCTAGTCTTAGGCTAGGGCACCCCAAGGCTTAGGCTAGGGCACCCCTAGGCTTAGGCTAGGGCACCCCTATGCTTACGCTAAGGCTAGTGCTCCCCTAGCCTAAGGCTGGGCACCCCTAGGGTTAGGCTAGGGCACCCCTAGGCTTAGGCTAGGGCACCCCTAGGCTTAGCCTAGGGGGCCATAGGCTTAGGCTAAGGCTAGGGCTCTTCTATCCTAAGGCCTGGGCAACCCTAGGCTTAGGCTAGGCCACCCCTAAGCTTAGGCTAGGGCACCCCTAGGCTTAGGCTAAGGCTAGGTCACCTCTAGGCTTAGGCTAAAGCACCACTAGGCTTATGGTAGGGCACCCCAAGGCTTAGGCTAGGGCACCCCTAGGCTTAGGCTAGGGCACCCCTAGGCTTACACTTATGCTAGGGTTCAGCTAGCCTAAGGCTAGGGCAAGCCTAGGCTTAGGCTAGGGCACCCCTAGGCTTAGGGTAGGGCACCCCTAGGCTTAGGGTAGGTCACCCCTAGTCTTTGGCTAGGGCACATCTAGGCTTAGGCTAGGGCACCCCTAGGCTTAGGCTAAGGTTATGGCTCCCCTAGCCTAAGGCAAGGGCACCCCTAGGCTTAGGCTAGTGCACCCCTAGGCTTAGGCTAGGGCACGACTAGGCTTAGGCTAGGGCACCCCTAGCCTTAGGCTAAGGCTAGGGCTCCCCTAGCCTAAGTCTACGGCACCCCTAGTCTTCGGCTAGGGCACCCCTAGGCTTAGGCTAGGGCACCCCTAGGCTTAGGCTAGGGCACCCCAAGGCCTAGACTAGGGCACCCCTAGTCTTAGGCAAGGGCACCCCTAGGCTTAGGCTAAGGCTAGTGCTCCCCAGCCTAAGGCTAGGGCACCCCTAGGGTTAGGCTAGGGCACCCCTAGGGTTAGGCTAGGGCTCTTCTATCCTAAGGCCTGGGTACCCCTAGGCTTAGGCTAGGGCAGCCCTAGGCTTAGGCTGGGGAACCCCTAGGCTTATGCTAGGGCACCCATAGGCTTAGGCGAGGGCACCCCTAGGCTTAGGCTAGGGCACCCCTAGGCTTTGGCTAAGGCTAGGGGACCCCTAGGCTTAGGCTAAGGCACCACGAGGCTTAGGCTAGGGCACCCCTAGGCTTAGGCTAGGGCACCCCTAGGCTTAGGCTACGGCTAGGTCAACCATTGGCATAGGTTAAGGCACCACTAGGTTTAGGCTAGGGCACCCCTAGGCTTAGGCTATGGCACTCCTAGGCTTTGGCTAGGGCACCCCTAGGCTGAGGCTAGGGCACCAATAGGCTTAGGCTAAGGCTAGGGCTCCCCTAGCCTAAGGCTAGGGAACCCCTAGGCTTAGGCTAGGGCACCCCTAGTCTTAAGCTAGGGCACCCGTATGCTTAGGTTAAGGCTAGGGCTCCCCTATCCTAAGGCTAGGGCACCCCTAGGCTTTGGCTAAGGCACTCCTAGGCTTAGGCTAGGGCACCCCTAGGATTCGGCTAAGGCTATGGCTCCCTAGCCTAAACCTAGGGCACCCCTAGGCTTAGGCTAGGGGACCCCTAGGTTTAGGCTAGGGCACCCCTAGGCTTAGGATAAGGCTAGAGCTCCCCTAGTCTAAGGCTAGGGCACACCTAGGCTTAGGCTAGGGCACCCTTAGGCTTAGGCTAGGACACCACTAGACTTAGGCTAGGTCACCCCTAGTCTTAGGCTAAGGCTAGGGCCCACTATCCTAAGGCTAGGGCACCCCTAGGCTTAGGCTAGGTCACCCCTAAGCTTAAGCTTGGGCACCCTTAGGCTTAGGATAGGGCACCCCTAAGCTTAGGCTACGGCACCCCTAGGTTTAGGCTAGCGCACCCCTAGGCTTAGGCTAGGGCACGCCTAGGCTAAGGCTAGTGCACCCCTAGGCTTAAGCTACGGAACGCCAAGGCTTAGGCTAGGGCACCCCTAGGCTTAGGCTAAGGCTAGTGCTCCCCTAGCCTAAGGCTAGGGCACCCCAGGTGTTAGGCTAGGGCACCCCGAGGCTTATGCTAGGGCACCCCTAGGATTAGGCTAGGGCAGCCATAGGCTTAGGCTAAGGCTAGGGCTCCCCTAGTCTAAGGCTAGGGCACACCTAGGCTTAGGCTAGGGCACCCTTAGGCTTAGGCTAGGACACCACTAGACTTAGGCTAGGTCACCCCTAGTCTTAGGCTAAGGCTAGGGCCCACTGTCCTAAGGCTAGGGCACCCCTAGGCTTAGGCTAGGGCACCCCTAGGCTTAGGATAGGGAACCCGTAGGCTTAGGCTAGGGCACCCCTAAGCATAGACTAGGGCACGCTTAGGGTAGGGCACCCCTAAGCTTAGGCTAGGGAACCTCTAGGCTTAATCTAGGGCCCCCCTAGGCTTAGGCTAGGGCACTCCTAGGCTTAGGCTAAGGCAAGGGCTCAGCTAGCCTAAGGATAGAGCACCCCTAGGCTTAGGCTAGGGCACCCCTAGGTCTAGGGTAGGGCACCCCTAAACTTAGGCTAGGGCACCCCTAGGCTTAGGATAAGGCTAGGGCTCCCCTAGCCAAAGGCTAGGGCACCCCTACGCTTAGACTAGGGCACCCCTAGGCTTAGGGTAGGGCACCTCTAGGCTTAGGCTAAGGCTATGGCTCCACTAGACTAAGACTCGGGCACCCTTAGGCTTAGGCTAGGGCACCCCTAGGCTTAGGCTAGGGAACCCTTGGCTTAGGCTAGGGCACCCCTAGGCTTGGGCTAGGGCACCCCTAGGCTTAGGTTAAGGTTAGGGCTCCCCTAGTCTAAGGTTAGGGCACCCCTAGGCTTAGGCTAGGGTACCCCTAGGCTTAGGATAGGGCACCCCAAGGCTTAGGCTAGGGCACCCCTAGTCTTAGGCTAGGGCACCCCTAGGCTTAGGGTAGGGCACCCCAAGGCTTAGGGTAGGGCACCACTCGGCTTAGGCTAGGGCACGCCTAGGCTTAGGCTAGGGCACCCCTAGGCTTAGACTAAGGCTAGTGTTCCCCTAGCCTAAGACTAGGGCTCCACTAGACTAAGGCTAGGGCACCCCTAGCCATAGGCTAGGGCACCCCTAGGCTTAGGCTAGGGTACCCCTAGGCTTAGGCTAGGGCACCCCTAGGCTTGGGTTAGGGCACCCCTAGGCTTAGGCTAAGGTTAGGGCTCCCCTAGCCTAAGGCTAGGGCACCCCTAGGCTTAGGCTTGGGCACCCCTAGGCTTAGGATAGGGCACCACTAGGATTAGGCTAGGGCACCCTTAGGCTTAGGCTACGGCTAGGGCTCCCCTAGCCCAAGGCTAGGGCACCCCTAGGCTTAGGCTAGGGCACCCCTAGGCTTAGGCTAGGGCACCCCTAGTCTTAGACTAGGGCACCCCTAGGCTTAGGCTAAGGCTAGGGCTCAGTTAGCCTAAGTCTAGGACACCCTTAGGCTTAGGCTAGGGCACCCTTAGGCTTAGGGTAGGGCACCCCTAGGCTTAGGCTAGGGCACATCTAGGCTTAGGCTAGGGCATCCCTAGGCTTAGGCTAAGGCTAGGGCTCCACTAGACTAAGGGTAGGCCACCCCTCGGCTTAGGCTAGGACACCCCTAGGCTTAGGCTAGGACTCCCCTAGGCTTAGGCTAAGGCTAGGGCTCCCCTAGCCTAAGCCTAGGGCACTCGTAGGCATAGGCTAGGGCACCCCTAGGCTTAGGCTATGGCACCCCTAGGCTTACACTTAGGCTAGGGCTCAGCTAGCCTAAAGCTAGGGCAAGCCTAGGCTTAGGCTAGGGCACCCCTAGGCTTAGGGTAGGGCACCCATAGGCTTAGGGTAGGTCACCCCTAGTCTTAGGCTAGGGAACATCTAGGCTTAGGCTAGGGCACCCCTAGGCTTAGGCTAAGGTTAGGGCTCCCCTAGCCTAAGGCAAGGGCACCTCTAGGCTTAGGGTAGGGCACCCCTAGGCTTAGGCTAGGGCACCACTAGCCTTAGGCTAGGGCACCCATAGGCTTAGGCTAAGGCTAGGGCTCTGTTAGCCTAAGTCTAGGGCACCCCTAGTCTTAGGCTAGGGCACCCCTAGGCTTAGGCTAGGGCACCCCTAGGCTTAGGCTAGGGCACCCCAAGGCTTAGGCTAGGGCACCCCTAGGCTTAGGCTAGGGCACCCCTAGGCGTAGGCTAAGGCTAGTGCTCCCCTAGCCTAAGGCTAGGGCACCCCTAGGGTTAGGCTAGGGCACCCTTAGGCTTAGGCTAGGGCACCCCTAGGCTTAGGCTAGGGCATCAATATGCTTAGGCTAAAGCTAGCGCTCTTCTATCCTAAGGCCTGGGCACCCCTAGGCTTAGGCTAGGGCACCCCTAGGCTTAGGCTGGGGCACCCCTAGGTTTATGCTAGGGCACCCGTAGGCTTAGGCGAGAGCACCCCTAGGCTTAGGCTAGGGCACCCCTAGGCTTAGGCTAAGGCTAGGGGACCCCTAGGCTTAGGCTAAGGCACCACGAGGCTTAGGCTAGGGCACCCCTAGGCTTAGGCTAAGGCTAGGTCAACCCTAGGCTTAGGTTAAGGCACCACTAGGCTTAGGCTAGGGCACCCCTGGGCTTAGGCTATGGCACTCTTAGGCTTAAGCTAGGGCACACGTAGGCTTAGGTTAAGGCTAGGGCTCCCCTATCCTAAGGCTAGGGCACCCCTAGGCTTTGGCTAAGGCACTCCTAGGCTTAGGCTAGGGCACGCCTAGGATTCGGCTAAGGCTATGGCTCCCCTAGCCTAAACTTGGGCACCCCTAGGCTTAGGCTAGGGGACCCCTAGGCTTAGGCTAGGGCACCCCTAGGCTTAGGCTAAGGCTAGGGCTCCCCTAGCCTAAGGCTAGGGGACCACTAGGCTTAGGCTAGGGCACCCTTAGGCTTAGGCTAGGTCACCCCTATGCTTAGGCTAGGGCACCCTTAGGCTTAGGATAGGGCACCCCTAAGCTTAGGCTACGGTACCCCTAGGTTTAGGACAGGGCACCCCTAGGCTTAGGCTAGGGCACGCCTAGGCTAAGGTTAGGGCACCCCTAGGCTTAGGCTACGGCACGCCTAGGCTTTGGCTAGGGCACCCCTAGGCTTAGGCTAAGGCTAGTGCTCCCCTAGCCTAAGGCTAGGGCACCCCTAGGGTTAGGCTAGGGCACCCCTAGGCTTAGGCTAGGGCACCCCTAGGATTAGGCTAGGGCAGCCATAGGCTTAGGCTAAGGCTAGGGATCCCCTAGTCTAAGGCTAGGGCACACCTAGGCTTAGGCTAGGGCACCCTTAGGCTTAGGCTAGGACACCACAAGGCTTAGGCTAGGTCAGCCCTAGGCTTAGGCTAAGGCTAGGGCCCACTAGCCTAAGGCTAGGGCACCCCTAGGCTTAGGCTAGGGCACCCCTAGGCTTAGGCTAGGGCACCCCTAAGCTTAGGCTAAGGAACCCGTAGGCTTAGGTCAGGGCACCCCTAAGCATAGGCTAGGGCACCCCTAGGCTTAGGGTAGGGCACCCATAAGCTTAGGCTAGGACACCCCTACCCTTAGGCTAGGACACCCCTAAGCTTAGGCTCGGGCACCCCTAGGCTTAGGCTAGGGCCCCCCTAGGCTTAGGCTAGGGCACTCCTAGGCTTAGGCTAAGGCAAGGGCTCAGCTAGCCTAAGGCTAGAGCACCTCTAGGCCTAGGGTAGGGCACCCCTAAGCTTAGGCTAGGGCACCCCTAGGCTTAGGATAAGGCTAAGGCTCCCCAAGCCTAAGGCTAGGGCACCCCTAGGCTTAGAGTAGGGCACCCCTAGGCTTAGGCTAGGGCACCCTTAGGCTTAGGCTAGGGCACATCTAGGCTTAGGCTAGGGCACCCCTAGGCTTAGGCTAAGGCTAGGGCTCCACTAGACTAAGGCTAGGGCACCCCTAGGCTTAGGCAAGGGCACCCCTAGGCTTAGGCTAGGGCACCCTTGGCTTAGGCTAGGGCACCCCTAGGGTTGGGCTAGGGCACCCCTAGGCTTAGGCTAAGGTTAGGGCTCCCCTATTCTAAGGTTAGGGCACCCCTAGGCTTAGGCTAGGGTACCCCTAGTCTTAGGATAGGGCACCCCAAGGCTTAGGCTAGGGCACCCTTAAGCTTAGGCTAGGGCACCCCTAGTCTTAGGCTAGGGCACCCCTAGGCTTAGGGTAGGGCACCCCAAGGCTTAGGGTAGGGCACCACTCGGCTTAGGCTAGGGCACGCCTAGGCTTAGGCTAAGGGTAGTGTTCCCCTAGCCTAAGTCTAGGGCTCCACTAGACTAAGTCTAGGGCACCCCTAGCCATAGGCTAGGGCAACCCTAGGCTTAGGCTAGGGCACCCCTAGGCTTAGGCTAGGGCACCCCTAGGCTTAGGCTAAGGCTAGTGTTCCCCTAGCCTAAGGCTAGGGCTCCACTAGACTAAGGCTAGGGCACCCCTAGCCATAGGCTTGGGCACCCCTAGGCTTAGGCTTAGGCTAAGGTTAGGGCTCCCCTAGCCTAAGGCTAGGGCACCCCTAGGCTTAGGCTAGGGCACCCCTAGGCTTAGGATAGGGCACCACTAGGATTAGGCTAGGGCACCCCTAGGCTTAGGCTACGGCTAGGGCTCCCCTAGCCTAAGGCTAGGGCACCCCTAGGCTTAGGCTTGGGCAACCCTAGGCTTAGGCTAGGGCACCCCTAGGCTTAGGCTAGGGCACCCCTAGGCTTACGCTAGGGGACCCCTACTCTTAGGCTAGGGCACCCCTAGTCTTAGACTAGGGCACCCCTAGGCTTAGGCTAGGGCACCCCTAAGCTTAGGCTAGGGCACCCCTAGTCTTATGCTAGGGCACCCCTAGGCTTAGGCTAAGGCTAGGGCTCATCTAGCCTAAGTCTAGGGCACCCCTAGGATTAGGCTAGGGCACCCTTAGGCTTAGGGTAGGGCACCCCTAGGCTTAGGCTAGGGCACATCTAGGCTTAGGCTAGGGCATCCCTAGCCTTAGGCTAAGGCTAGGGCTCCACTAGACTAAGGCTAGGGCACCCCTCGGCTTAGGCTAGGACACCCCTAGGCTTAGGCTAGGACTCCCCTAGGCTTAGGCTAAGGCTAATGCTCCCCTAGCCTAAGGCTAGTCCACTCGTAGGCTTAGGCTAGGGCACCCCTAGGCTTAGGCTAGGGCACCCCTAGGCTTACACTTAGGCTAGGGCTCAGCTAGCCTAAAGCTAGGGCAAGCCTAGGCTTAGGCTAGGGCACCCCTAGGCTTAGGCTAAGGTTAGGGCTCCCCTAGCCTAAGGCAAGGGCACCCCTAGGCTTAGGCTAGGGCACCCCTAGGCTTAGGCTAGGGCACCACTAGGCTTAGGCTAGGGCACCCATAGGCTTAGGCTAAGGCTAGGGCTCCCCTAGCCTAAGTCTAGGGCACCCCTAGTCTTAGGCTAGGGCACCCCTAGGCTTAGGCTAGGGCACCCCTAGGCTTAGGCTAGGGCACCCCAAGGCTTAGGCTAGGGCACCCCTAGGCTTAGGCTAGGGCACCCCTAGGCATAGGCTAAGGCTAGTGCTCCCCTAGCCAAAGGCTAGGGCACCCCTAGGGTTAGGCTAGGGCACCCCTAGGCTTAGGCTAGGGCAGCCATAGGCTTAGGCTAAGGCTAGGTCTCTTCTATCCTAAGGCTTGGGCACCACTAGGCTTAGGCTAGGGCACCCCTAGGCTTAGGCTGGGGCACCCCTAGGCTTATGCTAGGGCACCCGTAGGCTTAGGCTAGGGCACCCCTAGGCTTAGGCTAGGGCACCCCTAGGCTTAGGCTAAGGCTAGGGGACCCCTAGGTTAGGCTAAGGCACCCCTAGGCTTAGGCTAAGGCTAGGTCACCCCTAGGCTTAGACTAAGGCACCACTAGGCTTAGGCTAGGGCACCCCTAGGCTTAGGCTAGGGCACCCCTAGGCTTAGGCTAAGGCTAGGTCAACCCTAGGCTTAGGTTAAGGCACCACTAGGCTTAGGCTAGGGCACCCCTAGCCTTAGGCTATGGCACTCCTAGGCTTTGGCTAGGGCACCCCTAGGCTGAGGCTAGGGCACCCATAGACTTAGGCTAACGCTAGGGCTCCCCTAGCCTAAGGTTAGGGAACCCCTAGGCTTAGGCTAGGGCACCCCTAGGCTTAAGCTAGGGCACCCGTAGGCTTAGGTTAAGGCTAGGGCTTCCTTATCCTAAGGCTAGGGCACCCCTAGGCTTTGGCTAAGGCACTCCTAGGCTTAGGCTAGGGCACCCCTAGGATTAGGCTAAGGCTAGGGCTCCCCTAGCCTAAACCTAGGGCACTCCTAGGCTTAGGCTAGGGGACCCCTAGGCTTAGGCTAGGGCACCCCTAGGCTTAGGCTAAACTAGGGCTCCCCTAGCCTAAGGATAGGGGACCACTAGGCTTAGGCTAGGGCACTCCTAGGCTTAGGCTAGGGCACCCCTAGGCTGAGGCTAGGGCACCCATAGGCTTAGGCTAAGGCTAGGACTCCCCTAGCCTAAGGCTAGGGAACCCCTAGGCTTAGGCTAGGGCACACCTAGGCTTAAGCTAGGGCACCCCTAGGCTTAGGTTAAGGCTAGGGCTCCCCTATCCTAAGGCTAGGGCACCCCTTGGCTTTGGCTAAGGCACTCCTAGGCTTAGGCTAGGCCACCCCTAGGATTCGGCTAAGGCTATGGCTCCCCTAGCCTAAACCTAGGGCACCCCTAGGCTTAGGCTAGGAGACCCCTAGGCTTAGGCTAGGGCACCCCTAGGATTAGGCTAAGGCTAGGGCTCCCCTAGCCTAAGGCTAGGGGACCACTAGGCTTAGGCTAGGGCACCCTTAGGCTTAGGCTAGGGCACCCCTAAGCTTAGGCTAGGGCACCCTTAGGCTTAGGATAGGGCACCCCTAAGCTTAGGCTACGGCACCCCTAGGTTTAGGCTAGGGCACCCCTAGGCTTAGGCTAGGGCACGCCTAGGCTAAGGCTAGGGCACCCCTAGGCTTAGGCTACGGCACGCCTAGGCATAGGCTAGGGCACCCCTAGGCTTAGGCTAAGGCTAGTGCTCCCCTAGCCTAAGGCTATGGTACCCCTAGGGTTAGGCTAGGGCACCCCTAGGCTTAGGCTAGGGCACCCCTAGGATTAGGCTAGGGCAGCCATAGGCTTAGGCTAAAGCTAGGGCTCCCCTAGTCTAAGGCTAGGGCACACCTAGGCTTAGGCTAGGGCACCCTTAGGCTTAGGCTAGGACACCACTAGCCTTAGGCTAGGTCACTCCTAGGCTTAGGCTAAGGCTAGGGCCCACTAGCCTAAGGCTAGGGCACCCCTAGGCTTAGGCTAGGGCACACCTAAGCATAGGCAAGGGCACCCCTAGGCTTAGGGTAGGGCACATCTAGGCTTAGGCTAGGGCCCCCCTAGGCTTAGACTAGGACACCACTAAGCTTAGGCTAGGGCACCACTAGGCTTAGGCTAGGGCACCCCTAGGCTTAGGCTAGGGCACCCTTGGATTAGGCTAGCGCACCCCTAGCCTTGGGCTAGGGCACCCCTAGGCTTAGGCTAAGGTTAGGGCTCCCCTAGTCTAAGGTTAGGGCACCCCTAGGCTTATGCTAGGGTACCCCTAGGCTTAGGATAGGGCACCCCAAGGCTTAGGCTAGGGCACCCCTAAGCTTAGGCTAGGGCACCCCTATTCTTAGGCTAGGGCACCCCTAGACTTAGGGTAGGGCACCCCAAGGCTTAGGTTAGGGCACCCCTCGGCTTAGGCTAGGGCACGCCTAGGCTTAGGCTAGGGCACCCCTAGGCTTAGGCTAAGGCTAGTGTTCCCCTAGCCTCAGGCTAGGGCTCCACTAGACTAAGGCTAGGGCACCCCTAGCCATAGGCTAGGGCACCCCTAGGCTTAGGCTAGGGCACCCCTAGGCTTAGGCTAGGGTACCCCTAGGCTTAGGCTAGGGCACCCCTAGGCTTGGGCTAGGGCACCCCTAGGCTTAGGCTAAGGTTAGGGCTCCCCTAGCCAAAGGCTAGGGCACCCCTAGGGTTAGGCTAGGGCACCCCTAGGCTTAGGCTAGGGCAGCCATAGGCTTAGGCTAAGGCTAGGTCTCTTCTATCCTAAGGCTTGGGCACCACTAGGCTTAGGCTAGGGCACCCCTAGGCTTAGGGTGGGGCACCCCTAGGCTTATGCTAGGGCACCCGTAGGCTTAGGCTAGGGCACCCCTAGGCTTAGGCTAGGGCACCCCTAGGCTTAGGCTAAGGCTAGGGGACCCCTAGGTTAGGCTAAGGCACCCCTAGGCTTAGGCTAAGGCTAGGTCACCCCTAGGCTTAGACTAAGGCACCACTAGGCTTAGGCTAGGGCACCCCTAGGCTTAGGCTAGGGCACCCCTAGGCTTAGGCTAAGGCTAGGTCAACCCTAGGCTTAGGTTAAGGCACCACTAGGCTTAGGCTAGGGCACCCCTAGCCTTAGGCTATGGCACTCCTAGGCTTTGGCTAGGGCACCCCTAGGCTGAGGCTAGGGCACCCATAGACTTAGGCTAACGCTAGGGCTCCCCTAGCCTAAGGTTAGGGAACCCCTAGGCTTAGGCTAGGGCACCCCTAGGCTTAAGCTAGGGCACCCGTAGGCTTAGGTTAAGGCTAGGGCTTCCTTATCCTAAGGCTAGGGCACCCCTAGGCTTTGGCTAAGGCACTCCTAGGCTTAGGCTAGGGCACCCCTAGGATTAGGCTAAGGCTAGGGCTCCCCTAGCCTAAACCTAGGGCACTCCTAGGCTTAGGCTAGGGGACCCCTAGGCTTAGGCTAGGGCACCCCTAGGCTTAGGCTAAACTAGGGCTCCCCTAGCCTAAGGATAGGGGACCACTAGGCTTAGGCTAGGGCACTCCTAGGCTTAGGCTAGGGCACCCCTAGGCTGAGGCTAGGGCACCCATAGGCTTAGGCTAAGGCTAGGACTCCCCTAGCCTAAGGCTAGGGAACCCCTAGGCTTAGGCTAGGGCACACCTAGGCTTAAGCTAGGGCACCCCTAGGCTTAGGTTAAGGCTAGGGCTCCCCTATCCTAAGGCTAGGGCACCCCTTGGCTTTGGCTAAGGCACTCCTAGGCTTAGGCTAGGCCACCCCTAGGATTCGGCTAAGGCTATGGCTCCCCTAGCCTAAACCTAGGGCACCCCTAGGCTTAGGCTAGGAGACCCCTAGGCTTAGGCTAGGGCACCCCTAGGATTAGGCTAAGGCTAGGGCTCCCCTAGCCTAAGGCTAGGGGACCACTAGGCTTAGGCTAGGGCACCCTTAGGCTTAGGCTAGGGCACCCCTAAGCTTAGGCTAGGGCACCCTTAGGCTTAGGATAGGGCACCCCTAAGCTTAGGCTACGGCACCCCTAGGTTTAGGCTAGGGCACCCCTAGGCTTAGGCTAGGGCACGCCTAGGCTAAGGCTAGGGCACCCCTAGGCTTAGGCTACGGCACGCCTAGGCATAGGCTAGGGCACCCCTAGGCTTAGGCTAAGGCTAGTGCTCCCCTAGCCTAAGGCTATGGTACCCCTAGGGTTAGGCTAGGGCACCCCTAGGCTTAGGCTAGGGCACCCCTAGGATTAGGCTAGGGCAGCCATAGGCTTAGGCTAAAGCTAGGGCTCCCCTAGTCTAAGGCTAGGGCACACCTAGGCTTAGGCTAGGGCACCCTTAGGCTTAGGCTAGGACACCACTAGCCTTAGGCTAGGTCACTCCTAGGCTTAGGCTAAGGCTAGGGCCCACTAGCCTAAGGCTAGGGCACCCCTAGGCTTAGGCTAGGGCACACCTAAGCATAGGCAAGGGCACCCCTAGGCTTAGGGTAGGGCACATCTAGGCTTAGGCTAGGGCCCCCCTAGGCTTAGACTAGGACACCACTAAGCTTAGGCTAGGGCACCACTAGGCTTAGGCTAGGGCACCCCTAGGCTTAGGCTAGGGCACCCTTGGATTAGGCTAGCGCACCCCTAGCCTTGGGCTAGGGCACCCCTAGGCTTAGGCTAAGGTTAGGGCTCCCCTAGTCTAAGGTTAGGGCACCCCTAGGCTTATGCTAGGGTACCCCTAGGCTTAGGATAGGGCACCCCAAGGCTTAGGCTAGGGCACCCCTAAGCTTAGGCTAGGGCACCCCTATTCTTAGGCTAGGGCACCCCTAGACTTAGGGTAGGGCACCCCAAGGCTTAGGTTAGGGCACCCCTCGGCTTAGGCTAGGGCACGCCTAGGCTTAGGCTAGGGCACCCCTAGGCTTAGGCTAAGGCTAGTGTTCCCCTAGCCTCAGGCTAGGGCTCCACTAGACTAAGGCTAGGGCACCCCTAGCCATAGGCTAGGGCACCCCTAGGCTTAGGCTAGGGCACCCCTAGGCTTAGGCTAGGGTACCCCTAGGCTTAGGCTAGGGCACCCCTAGGCTTGGGCTAGGGCACCCCTAGGCTTAGGCTAAGGTTAGGGCTCCCCTAGCCTAAGGCTAGGGCACCCCTAGGCTTAGGTTAGGGCACCCCTAGGCTTAGGCTACGGCTAGGGCTCCCCTACCTAAGGCTATGGAACCCCTAGGCATAGGCTAGGGCACCCCTAGGCTTAGACTAGGGCACCCCTAGGCTTAGGCTAGGGCACCCCTAGGCTTACGCTAGGGCACCCCTAAGCTTAGGCTAGGGCAACCCTAGTCTTAGACTAGGGCACCCCTAGGCTTAGGCTAGGGCACCCCTAAGCTTAGGTTAGGGCACCCCTAGTCTTATGATAGGGCACCCCTAGGCTTAGGCTAAGGCTAGGGCTCAGCTAGCCTAAGTCTAGGGCACCCCTAGGCTTAGGCTAGGGCACCCTTAGGCTTAGGGTAGGGCACCCCTAGGCTTAGGCTAGTGTACATCTAGGCTTAGGCTAGGGCATCCCTAGCCTTAGGCTAAGGCTAGGGCTCCACTAGACTAAGGCTAGGGCACCCCTAGGCTTAGGCTAGGACACCCCTAGGCTTAGGGTAGGACTCCCCTAGGCTTAGGCTAAGGCTAGGGCTCCCCTAGCCTAAAGCTAGGCCACTCGTAGGCTTAGGCTAGGGCACCCCTAGGCTTAGGCTAGGGCACCCCTAGGCTTACACTTAGGCTAGGGCTCAGCTAGCCTAAGGCTAGGGCAAGTCTAGGCTTAGGCTAGGGCACCCCTAGGCTTAGGGTAGGTCACCCCTAGTCTTAGGCTAGGGAACATCTAGGCTTAGGCTAGGGCACCCCTAGGCTTAGGCTAAGGTTAGGGCTCCCCTAGCCTAAGGCAAGGGCACCCCTAGGCTTAGGCTAGGGCACCCCTAGGCTTAGGCTAGGGCACCACTAGGCTTAGGCTAGGGCACCCATAGGCATAGGCTAAGGCTAGGGCTCCTCTAGCCTAAGTCTAGGGCACCCCTAGTCTTATGCTAGGGCACCCCTAGGCTTAGGCTAGGGCACCCCTAGGCTTAGGCTAGGGCACCCCAAGGCTTAGGCTAAGGAACCCTTAGTCATAGGCTTAGGCTAGTGCTCCCCTAGCCTATGGCTAGGGCACCCCTAGGGTTAGGCTAGGGCACCCCTAGGCTTAGGCTAGGGCACCCCTAGGCTTAGGCTAGGGCACTCCTAGGCTTAGGCTGGGGCACCCCTAGGCTTATGCTAGGGCACCCGTAGGCTTAGGCTAGGGCACCCCTAGGCTTACGCTAGGGCACCCCTAGGCTTAGGCTAAGGCTAGGGGACCCCTAGGCTTAGGCTAAGGCACCCCTAGGCTTAGGCTAAGGCTAGGTCACCCCTAGGCTTAGGCTAAGGCACCACTAGGCTTAGGCTAGGGCACCCCTAGGCTTAGGCTAGGGCACCCCTAGGCTTAGGCTAAGGCTAGGTCAACCCTAGGCTTAGGTTAAGGCACCACTAGTCTTAGGCTAGGGCACCCCTAGGCTTAGGCTATGGCACTCCTAGGCTTAGGCTAGGGCACCACTAGGCTGAGGCTAGGGCACCCATAGGCTTAGGCTAAGGCTATGGCTCCCCTAGCCTAAGGGTAGGGAACCCCTAGACTTAGGCTAGGGCACCCCTAGGCTTAAGCTAGGGCACCCGTAGCCTAGGTTAAGCCTAGGGCTCCCCTATCCAAAGGCTAGGGCACCCCTAGGCTTTGGCTAAGGCACTCCTAGGCTTAGGCTAGGGCACCCCTAGGCTTAGGCTACGGCACGCTTAGGCTTAGGCTAGGGCACCCCTAGGCTTAGGCTAGGACACCACTAGGCTTAGGCTAGGTCACCCCGAGGCTTAGGCTAAGGCTAGGGCCCCCTAGCCTAAGGCTAGGGCACCCCTAGGCTTAGGCTAAGGCACCCCTAGGCTTAGGCTAGGGCACCCGTAGGCTTAGGCTTGGGCACCCCTAAGCATAGGCTAGGGCACCCCTAGGCTTAGGGTAGGGCACCCTTAAGCTTAGGCTAGTGCACTCCTAGGCTTGGGGTAGGGCACCCCTAGGCTTAAGCTAAGGTTAGGGCTCCCCTAGCCTAAGGCTAGGTAACCCCTAGGCTTAGGGTAGGGCACCCCTAAGCTTAGGCTAGTTCACTCCTAGGCTTAGGCTAGGGCACCCAAAGGCTTAGGCTAGTGCACCCCTATTCTTCGGCTAGGGCACCCCTAGGCTTACGCTAGGGCACCCCTATGCTTAGGCTAGGGCACCCCTATTCTTAGGCTAGGGCACCCCTATTCTTAGGCTAGGGCACCCCTAGGCTTAGGCGAGGGCACCCCTAAGCTTAGGCTAGGGCACCCCTAGTCTTAAGCTAGGGCACCCCTAGGCTTAGGCAAAAGCTAGGGCTCCCCTAGTCTAAGGCTATGGCACCCTTATGCATAGGCTAGGGCACCCCTAGGCTTAGGCTAGGGCACCACTAGGCTTAGGATAGGGCACCCCTAGGCTTAGGCTAAGGCTAGGGCTCAGCTAGCCTAAGGCTAGGGCACCCCTAGGCTTAGGCTAGGGCACCCCTAGGCTTAGGGTAGGGCACCCGTAGGCTTAGGCTAGGGCACATCTAGGCTTAGGCTAGGGCACCCCTAGGCTAAGGCTAAGGCTAGGGCTACACTAGGCTAAGGCTAGGGCACCCCTAGGATTAGGCTAGGGCACCCCTAGGCTTAGGCTAGGGCACCCCTAGGCTTGGGCTAGGGCACCCCTAGGCTTAGGCTAAGGTTAGGGCTCCCCTAGTCTAAGGTTAGGGCACCCCTAGGCTTAGGCTATGGTACCCTAGGCTTAGGATAGGGCACCCCAAGGCTTAGGCTAGGGCACCCCTAAGCTTAGGCTAGGGTACCCCTAGTCTTAGGGTAGGGCACCCCTAGGCTTAGGCTAAGGCTAGGCCTCCTCTAGCCTAAGGCTATGGCACCCCTAGGCTTAGGCTAGGGCACCCCTAGCCTTAGGCTAGGGCATCCCTAAGCTTAGGCTAGGGCACCCCTAGGCTTAGGCTTAGGCTAGGGCTCAGCTAGCCTAAGGCTATGGTAAGCCTAGGCTTAAGCTAGGGCACCCCTAGGCTTAGGGTAGGGCACCCCTAGGCTTAGGGTAGGGCACCCCTCGGCTTAGGCTAGGGAACGCCAAGGCTTAGGCTAGGGCACCCCAAGGCTTAGGCTAAGGCTAGTGTTCCCCTAGCCTAAGGCTAGGGCTCCACTAGACTAAGGCTAGGGCACCCCTAGGGTTAGGCTAGGGCACCCCTAGGCTTAGGCTAGGGTCCCCTAGGATTAGGCTAGGGCAACCCTAGGCTTGGGCTAGGGCACCCCTAGGCTTAGGCTAAGGTTAGTGTTCCCCTAGCCTAAGGCTAGGTAACCCCTAGGCTTAGGCTAGGGCACCCCTAGGCTTAGGATAGGGCACCACTAGTCTTATGCTAGGGCACCCCTAGGCTTAGGCTAAGGCTAGGGCTCCCCTAGTCTAAGGCTAAGGCACCCCTATGCATAGGCTAGGGCACCCCTTGGCTTAGGCTAGGGCACCCATAGGCTTAGGCTAGGGCACCCCTAGGCTTAGGATAGGGCACCCCTAGGCTTAGGCTAAGGCTAGGGCTCAGCTAGCCTAAGGCTAGGGCACCCCTAGGCTTAGGCTAGGGCACCCCTAGGCTTAGGGTAGGGCACCCCTAGGCTTAGGCTAGGGCACATCTAGGCTTAGGCTAGGGCATCCCTAAGCTTAGGCTAAGGCTAGGGCTCCACTAGGCTTAGGCTAGGGCACCCCTAGTCTTAGGCTAGGGCACCCCTAGGCTTGGGCTAGGGCACCCCTAGGCTTAGGCTAAGGTTAGGGCTCCCCTAATCTAAGGTTAGGGCACCCCTAGGCTTAGGCTAGGGTACCCCTAGGCTTAGGATAGTGCACCCCAAGGCTTAGGCTAGGGCACCCCTAAGCTTAGGCTAGGGCACCCCTAGTCTTAGGCTAAGCACCCCTAGGCTTAGGCTAAGGCTAGGCCTCCTCTAGCCTAAGGCTAGGGCACCCCTAGGCTTAGGCTAGGGCATCCCTAAGCTTAGGCTAGGGCACCCCAAGGCTTAGGCTTAGGCTAGGGCTCAGCTAGCTTAAGGCTAGGGTAAGCCTAGGCTTAAGATAGGGCACCCCTAGGCTTAGGGTAGGGCACTCCTAGGCTTAGGGTAGGGCACCCCACGGCTTAGGCTAGGGCACGCCTAGGCTTTG
This sequence comes from Tenrec ecaudatus, assembly GCF_050624435.1. Lineage (NCBI taxonomy): Eukaryota > Metazoa > Chordata > Mammalia > Afrosoricida > Tenrecidae > Tenrec > Tenrec ecaudatus. Next base: position 10,798 of record NW_027458140.1, on the reverse strand, counting down.
GCTAGGGCACCCCTAGGCTTAGGCTAAGGCTAGTGTTCCCCTATCCTAAGGATAGGGCTCCACTAGACTAAGGCTAGGGCACCCCTAGCCTTAGGCTAGGGCACACCTAGGCTTAGGCTAGGGTACCTCTAGGCTTAGGCTAGGGCACCCCTAGGCTTAGGCTAGGGTACCTCTAGGCTTAGGCTAGGGCACCCCTAGGCTTGGGCTAGGGCACCCCTAGGCTTAGGCTAAGGTTAGGGCTCCCCTAGCCTAAGGCTAGGGCACCCCTAAGCTTAGGATAGGGCACCACTAGGATTAGGCTAGGGCACCCTTAGGCTTAGGCTAAGGCTAGCGCTCCCCTAGCCTAATGCTAGGGCACCCCTAGGCTTAGGGTAGGGCACCCCTAGGCTTAGGCTAGGGCACCCCTAGGCTTACGCTAGGGCACCCCTAAGCTTAGGCTAGGGCACCCCTAGTCTTAGGCTAGGGCACCCCTAGGCTTAGGCTAAGGCTAGGGCTCCCCTAGTCTAAGGCTAGGGCACCCCTATGCATAGGCTAGGGCACCCCTTGGCTTAGGCTAGGGCACCCCTAGGCTTAGGCTAGGGCACCCCTAGGCTTAGCATAGGGCACCCCTAGGCTTAGGCTAAGGCTAGGGCTCAGCTAGCCTAATGCTAGGGCACCCCTAGGCTTAGGCTAGGGCACCCCTAGGCTTAGGGTAGGGCACATCTAGGCTTAGGCTAGGGCACCCCTAGGCTTAGGATAAGGCTAGGGCTACACTAGGCTAAGGCCAGGGCACCCATAGGCTTAGGCTAGGGCACCCCTAGGCTTAGGCTAGGGCACCCCTAGGCTTAGGTAGGGGACCCCAGGCTTGGGCTAGGGCACCCCTAGGCTTAGGCTAAGGTTAGGGCTCCCCTAGTCTAAGGTTAGGGCACCCCTAGGCTTAGGCTAGGGTACCCCTAGGCTTAGGTTAGGGCACCCAAAGTCTTAGGCTAGGGCACCCCTAAGCTTAGGCTAGGGCACCCCTAGTCTTAGGCTAGGGCACCCCTAAGCTTAGGCTAAGGCTAGGCCTCCTCTAGCCTAAGGCTATCGCACCCCTAGGCTTAGGCTAGGGCACCCCTAGCCTTAGGCTAGGGCATCCTTAAGCTTAGGCTAGGGCACCCCTAGGCTTAGGCTTAGACTAGGGCTCAGCTAGCCTAAGGCTAGTTTAAGCCTAGGCTTAAGCTAGGGCACCCCTAGGCTTAGGGTAGGGCACCCCTAGGCTTAGGGGAGGGCACCCCTCGACTTTGGCTAGGGCACGCCTAGGCTTAGGCTAGGGCACCCCTAGGCTTAGGCTAAGGCTAGTGTTCCCCTAGCCTAAGGCTAGGGCTCCACTGGACTAAGGCTAAGGGCCCCCTAGGCTTAGGGTAGGGCACCCCTAGGCTTACGCTAGGGCACCCCTAAGCTTAGGCTAGGGCACCCCTAGTCTTAGGCTAGGGCACCCCTAGGCTTAGGCTAGGGCACCCCTAAGCTTAGGCTAAAGCTAGGGCTCCCCTAGTCTAAGGCTAGGGCACCCCTATGCATAGGCTAGGGCACCCCTTGGCTTAGGCTAGGGCACCCCTAGGCTTAGGCGAGGTCACCCCTAGGCTTAGGATAGGGAACCCCTAAGCTTAGGCTAAGGATAGGGCTCAGGTAGCCTAAGGCTAGGGCACCCCTAGGCTTAGGGTAGGGCACCCCTAGGCTTAGGCTAGGGCATATCTAGGCTTAGGCTAGGGCATCCCTAGGCTTAGGCTAAGGCTAGGGCTCCACTAGACAAAGGCTCGGGCACCCCTAGGCTTAGGCTAGGGCACCCCTAGTCTTAGGCTAGGGCACCCCTAGGCTTGGGCTAGGGCACCCCTAGGCTTAGGCTAATGTTAGGGCTCCCCTAATCTAAGGTTAGGACAGCCCTAGGCTTAGGCTAGGGTACCCCTAGGCTTAGATTAGGCACCCAAAGGCTTAGGCTAGGGCACCCCTAAGCTTAGGGAGGGCACCCCTAGTCTTAGGCTAAGCACCCCTAGGCTTAGGCTAAGGCTAGTCCTCCTCTAGCCTAAGGCTATGGCACCCCTAGGCTTAGGCTAGGGCACCCCTAGCCTTAGGCTAGGGCATCCCTAAGCTTAGGCTAGGGCACCCCTAGGCTTAGGCTTAGGCTAGGGCTCAGCTAGACTAAGGCTAGGGTAAGCCTAGGCTTAAGCTAGGGCACCACTAGGCTTAGGGTAGGGCACTCCTAGGCTTAGGGTAGGGCACCCCTCGGCTTAGGCTAGGACACGCCTAGGCTTAGGCTAGGGCACCCCAAGGCTTAGGCTAAGGCTAGTGTTCCCATAGCCCAAGGCTAGGACTCCACTAGACTAAGGCTAGGGCACCCCTAGCCTTAGGCTAGGGCACCCCTAGGCTTAGGCTAGGGCACCCCTAGGCTTAGGCTAGGGTACCCCTAGGCTTAGGCTAGGGCACCCCTAGGCTTGGGCTAGGGCACCCCTAGGCTTAGGCTAAGGTTAGGGCTCCCCTAGCCTAAGGCTAGGGCACCCCTTGGCTTAGGCTAGGGCACCCCTAGGCTTAGGATAGGGCACCACTAGGATTAGGCTAGGGCACCCCTAGGCTTAGGCTAGGGCACCCCTAGGCTTAGGGTAGGGCACCCCTAGGCTTAGGCTAGGGCATCCCTAGGCTTAGGTTAAGGCTAGGGCACCCCTAGGCTTAGGCTAGGGCACCCCTAGTCTTAGGCTAGGGCACCCCTAGGCTTGGGCTAGGGCACCCCTAGGCTTAGGCTAATGTTAGGGCTCCCCTAATCTAAGGTTAGGGCACCCCTAGGCTTAGGCTAGGGTACCCCTAGGCTTAGGATAGGGCACCCCAAGGCTTAGGCTAGGGCACCCCTAAGCTTAGGCTAGGGCACCCCTAGTCTTAGTATAAGCACCCCTAGGCTTAGGCTAAGGCTAGGCCTCCTCTAGCCTAAGGCTATGGCACCCCTAGGCTTAGGCTAGGGCACCCCTAGCCTTAGGCTAGGGCATCCCTAAGCTTAGGCTAGGGCACCCCTAGGCTTAGGCTTAGGCTAGGGCTCAGCTAGACTAAGGCTAGGACAAGCCTAGGCTTAAGCTAGGGCACGCCTAGGCTTAGGCTAGGGCACCTCTAGGCTTAGACGAAGGCTAGTGTACCCCTAGCCTAAGGCTAGGGCTCCACTAGACTAAGGCTAGGGCACCCCTAGCCTTAGGCTAGGGCACCCCTAGGCTTAGGCTAGGGTACCCCTAAGCTTGGGCTAGGGTACCCCTAGGCTTAGGCTAAGGTTAAGGCTCCCCTAGCCTAAGGCTAGGGCACCCCTTGGCTTAGGCTAGGCACCCCTAGGCTTAGGATAGGGCACCACTAGGATTAGGCTAGGGCACCCACAGGCTTAAGCTAGGGCACCCCTAGGCTTAGGGTAGGGCACCCCTAGGCTTAGGCTAGGGCACATCTAGGCTTAGGCTAGGGCACCCCTAGGCTTAGGATAAGGCTAGGGCTACACTAGGCTAAGGCCAGGGCACCCCTAGGCTTAGGCTAGGGCACCCCTAGTCTAAGGTTAGGGCACCCCTAGGCTTAGGCTAGGGTACCCCTAGGCTTAGGATAGGGCACCCCAAGTCTTAGGCTAGGGCACCCCTAAGCTTAGGCTAGGGCACCCCTAAGCTTAGGCTAAGGCTAGGCCTCCTCTAGCCTAAGGCTATCGCACCCCTAGGCTGAGGCTAGGGCACCCCTAGCCTTAGGCTAGGGCATCCTTAAGCTTAGGCTAGGGCACCCCTAGGCTTAGGCTTAGGCTAGGGCTCAGCTAGCCTAAGGCTAGGTTAAGCCTAGGCTTAAGCTAGGGCACCCCTAGGTTTAGGGTAGGGCACCCCTAGGGTTAGGGTAGGGTACCCCTCGGCTGAGGCTAAGGCTAGTGTTCTCCTAGCCTAAGGCTAGGGCTACACTAGACTAAGGCTAGGGCACCCCTAGGCTTAGGCTAGGGCACCCTTGGGCTTAGGCTAGGGCACCCCTAGGCTTAGGCTAGGGCACCCCTAAGCTTAGGCTAGGGCACCCCTAGTCTTAGGCTAGGGCACCCCTAGGCTTAGGCTAGGGCACCCCTAAGCTTAGGCTAGGGCACCCCTAATCTTAGGCTATGGCACCCCTAGGCTTAGGCTAAGGCTAGGGCTCCCCTAGTCTAAGGCTAGGGCACCCCTATGCATAGGCTAGAGCACCCCTTGGCTTAGGCTAGGGCACCCCTAGGCTTAGGCGAGGGCACCCCTAGGCTTAGGATAGGGCACCCCTAAGCTTAGGCTAAGGCTAGGGCTCAGCTAGCCTAAGGCTAGGGCACCCCTAGTCTTAGGATAGGGCACCCCTAGGCTTAGGGTAGGGCACCCCTAGGCTTAGGCTAGGGCACATCTAGGCTTAGGCTAGGGCATCCCTAGGCTTAGGCTAAGGCTAGGGCTCCACTAGACTAAGGCTAGGGCACCCCTAGGCTTAGGCTAGGGCACCCCTAATCTTAGGCTAGGGCACCCCTAGGCTTGGGCTAGGGCACCCCTAGGCTTAGGCTAATGTTAGGGCTCCCCTAATCTAAGGTTAGGGTACCCCTAGGCTTAGGCTAGGGCACCCCTAGGCTTAGGATAGGGCACCCCAAGGCTTAGGCTAGGGCACCCCTAAGCTTAGGCTAGGGCACCCCTAGTCTTAGGCTAAGCACCCCTAGGCTTAGGCTAAGGCTAGGCCTCCTCTAGCCAAAGGCTATGGCACCCCTAGGCTTAGGCTAGGGCACCCCTAGCCTTAGGCTAGGGCATCCCTAAGCTTAGGCTAGGGAACCCCTAGGCTTAGGCTTAGGCTAGGGCTCAGCTAGACTAAGGCTAGGGTAAGCCTAGGCTTAAGCTAGGGCACCCCTAGGCTTAGGGTAGGGCACTCCTAGGCTTAGGGTAGGGCACCCCTCGGCTTAGGCTAGGGCACCCCTAGGCTTAGGCTAGGGCACCCCTAGGCTTAGGATAGGGCACCGCTAGGCTTAGGCTAAGGCTACGGCTCAGCTAGCCTAAGGCTAGGGCACCCCTAGGCTTAGGCTAGGGCACCCTTAGGCTTAGGGTAGGGCACCCCTAGGCTTAGGCTAGGGCACATCTAGGCTTAGGCTAGGGCATCCCTAGGCTTAGGCTAAGGCTACGGCTCAGCTAGCCTAAGGCTAGGGCACCCCTAGTCTTAGGATAGGGCACCCTTAGGCTTGGGCTACGGCACCCCTAGGCTTAGGCTAAGGTTAGGGCTCCCCTAATCTAAGGTTAGGGCACCCCTAGGCTTAGGCTAGGGTACCCCTAGGCTTAGGATAGTGCACCACAAGGCTTAGGCTAGGGCACCCCTAAGCTTAGGCTAGGGCACCCCTAGGCTTAGGCTTAGGCTAGGGCTCAGCTAGCCTAAGACTAGGGTAAGCCTAGGCTTAAGCTAGGGCACCCCTAGTCTTAGGGTAGGGCACTCCTAGACTTAGGGTAGGGCACTCCACTGCTTAGGCTAGGGCACCCCTAGGCTTAGGCTAAGGCTTGTGTTCCCCTAGCCTAAGGCTAGGGCTCCACTAGACTAAGGCTAGGGCACCCCTAGCCTTAGGCTAGGGCACCCCTAGGCTTAGGCTAGGGCACCCCTAGGCTTGGGCTAGGGCACCCCTAGGCTTAGGCTAAGGTTAGGGCTCCCCTAGCCTAAGGCTAGGGCACCCCTAGGGTTAGGATAGGGCACCACTAGGATTAGGCTAGGGCACCCCTAGGCTTAGGCTAAGGCTAGGGCTCCCCAAGCCTAAGGCTAGGGCACCCCTAGGCTTAGGCTAGGGCACCCCTAGGCTTAGGCTAGGGCATCCCTAGGCTTACGCTAGCGCACCCCTAAATTAGGCTGGGGCACCCCTATTCTTAGGCTAGGGCACCCCTATTCTTGGGCTAGGGCACCCCTAGGCTTAGGCTAGGGCACCCCTAAGCTTAGGCTAGGGCACCCCTAGTCTTAGGCTAGGGCACCCCTAGGCTTAGGCTAAGTCTAGGGCTCCCCTAGTCTAAGGCTAGGGCACCCCTATGCATAGGCTAGGGCACCCCTTGGCTTAGGCTAGGGCACCCCTAGGCTTAGGCTAGGGCACCCCTAGGCTTAGGATAGGGCACCCCTAGGCTTAGGCTAAGGCTAGGGCTCAGCAAGCCTAAGGCTAGGGCACCCCTAGGCTTAGGCTAGGGCACCCCTAGGCTTAGGGCAGGGCACCCCTAGGCTTAGGCTAGGGCACATCTAGGCTTAGGCAAGGGCACCCCTAGGCTTAGGATAAGGCTAGGGCTACACTAGGCTAAGGCCAGGCCACCCCTAGGCTTAGGCTAGGGCACCCCTAGGCTTAGGCTAGGGCACCCCTAGGCTTAGGCTAGGGCACCCCTTGGCTTGGGCTAGGGCACCCCTAGGCTTAGGCTAAGGTTAGGGCTCCCCTAGTCTAAGGTTAGGGCACCCCTAGGCTTAGGCTAGGGTACCCCTAGGCTTAGGTTAGAGCACCCCAAGGCTTTGGCTAGGGCACCACTAAGCTTAGGCTAGGGCACGCCTAGTCTTAGGCTAGGGCACCCCTAAGCTTAGGCTAAGGCTAGACCTCCTCTAGCCTAAGGCTATCGCACCCCTAGGCTTACGCTAGGGCACCCCTAGCCTTAGGCTAGGGCATCCTTAAACTTAGGCTAGGGCACCCCTAGGCTTAGGCATATGCTAGTGCTAAGCTAGCCTAAGGCTAGGGTAAGCCTAGGCTTAAGCTAGGGCACCACTAGGCTTAGGGTAGGGCACCCCTAGGCTTAGGGTAGGGCACCCCTAGGCTTAGGGTAGGGCACGCCTAGGCTTAGGCTAGGCCCCCCTAGGCTTAGGCTAGGGCACCCCTAGGCTTAGGCTAGGGCTCCCCTAGGCTTGGGCTAAGGCACCCCTAGGCTTAGGCTAAGGTTAGGGCTCCCCTAGTCTAAGGTTAGGGCACCCCTAGGCTTAGGCTAGGGTACCCCTAGGCTTATGATAGGGTACCCCAAGTCTTAGGCTAGGGCACCCCTAAGCTTAGGCTAGGGCACCCTAGTCTTAGGCTAGGGCACCCCTAAGCTTAGGCTAAGGCTAGGCCTCCTCTAGCCTAAGGCTATCGCACCCCTAGGCTTAGGCTAGGGCACCCCTAGCCTTAGGCTAGGGCATCCTTAAGCTTAGGCTAGGGCACCCCTAGGCTTAGGCTTAGGCTAGGGCTCAGCTAGCCTAAGGCTAGGTTAAGCCTAGGCTTAAGCTAGGGCACCCCTAGGCTTAGGGTAGGGCACCCCTAGGCTGAGGGGAGGGCACCCCTCGGCTTAGGCTAGGGCACGCCTAGGCTTAGGCTAGGGCACCCCTAGGCTTAGGCTAAGGCTAGTGTTCCCCTAGCCTAAGGCTAGGGCTCCACTAGACTAAGGCTAGGGCACCCCTAGCCTTAGGCTAGGGCACCCCTAGGCTTAGGCTAGGGCACCCCTAGGCTTAGGCTAGGGCACCCCTAGGCTTACGCTAGGGCACCCCTAAGCTTAGGCTAGGGCACCCCTAGTCTTAGGCTAGGGCACCCCTAGGCTTAGGCTAGGGCACCCCTAAGCTTAGGCTAGGGCACCCCTTATCTTATGCTAGGGCACACCTAGGCTTAGGCTAAGGCTAGGGCTCCCCTAGTCTAAGGCTAGGGCACCCCTATGCATAGGCTAGGGCACCCCTTGGCTTAGGCTAGGGCACCCCTAGGCTTAGGCGAGGGCACCCCTAGTCTTAGGATAGGGCACCCCTAAGCTTAGGCTAAGGGTAGGGCTCAGCTAGCCTAAGGCTAGGGCACCCCTAGGCTTAGGCTAGGGCACCCCTAGTCTTAGGGTAGGGCACCCCTAGGCTTGGGCTAGGGCACCCCTAGGCTTAGGCTAATGTTAGGGCTCCCCTAATCTAAGGTTAGGGCACCCCTAGGCTTAGGCTAGGGTACCCCTAGGCTTAGGATAGGGCACCCCAAGGCTTAGGCTAGGGCACCCCTAAGCTTAGGCTAGGGCACCCCTAGTCTTAGGCTAGGGCACCCCTAGCTTAGGCTAAGGCTAGGCCTCCTCTAGCCTAAGGCTATGGCACCCCTAGGCTTAGGCTAGGGCACCTCTAGCCTTAGGCTAGGGCATCCCTAAGATTAGGCTAGGGCACCCCTAGGCTTAGGATTAGGCTAGGGCTCAGCTAGACTAAGGCTAGGGTAAGCCTAGGCTTAAGCTAGGGCACTCCTAGGCTTAGGGTAGGGCACCCCTCGGCTTAGGCCACGGCACCCCTAGGCTTAGGCTAGTGCACCCCTAGGCTTAGGATAGGGCACCGCTAGGCTTAGGCTAAGGCTACAGCTAAGCTAGCCAAAGGCTAGGGCACCCCTAGGCTTAGGCTAGGGCACCCCTAGGCTTAGGGTAGGGCCCCCCTAGGCTTAGGCTAGGGCACATCTAGGCTTAGGTTAGGGCATCCCTAGGCTTAGGCTAAGGCTAGGGCACCCCTAGGCTTAGGCTAGGGTACCCCTAGGCTTAGGATAGTGCACCACAAGGCTTAGGCTAGGGCACCCCTAAGCTTAGGCTAGGGCACCCCTAGTCTTAGGCTAAGCACCCCTAGGCTTAGGCTAGGGCACCCCTATCCTTAGGCTAGGGCATCCCTAAGCTTAGGCTAGGGCACCCCTAGGCTTAGGCTTAGGCTAGGGCTCAGTTAGCCTAAGGCTAGGGTAAGCCTAGGCTTAAGCTAGGGCACCCCTAGTCTTAGGGTAGGGCACTCCTAGACTTAGGGTAGGGCACTCCACTGCTTAGGCTAGGGCACCCCTAGGCTTAGGCTAAGGCTTGTGTTCCCCTAGCCTAAGGCTAGGGCACCCCTATGCATAGGCTAGGGCACCCCTTGGCTTAGGCTAGGGCACCCCTAGGCTTAGGCGAGATCACCCCTAGGCTTAGGATAGGGAACCCCTAAGCTTAGGCTAAGGCTAGGGCTCAGCTAGCCTGAGGCTAGGGCACCCCTAGGCTTAGGGTAGGGCACCCCTAGGCTTAGGTTAGGGCATATCTAGGCTTAGGCTAGGGCATCCCTAGGCTTAGGCTAAGGCTAGGGCTCCACTAGACAAAGGCTCGGGCACCCCTAGGCTTAAGCTAGGGCACCCCTAGTCTTAGGCTAGGGCTCCCCTAGGCTTGGGCTAGGGCACCCCTAGGCTTAGGCTAATGTTAGGGCTCCCCTAATCTAAGGTTAGGGCACCCCTAGGCTTAGGCTAGGGTACCCCTAGGCTTAGGATAGGCACCCAAAGGCTTAGGCTAGGGCACCCCTAAGCTTAGGGGAGGGCACCCCTAGTCTTAGGCTAAGCACCCCTAGGCTTAGGCTAAGGCTAGGCCTCCTCTAGCCTAAGGCTATGGCATCCCTAAGCTTAGGCTAGGGCACCCCTAGCCTTAGGCTAGGGCATCCCTAAGCTTAGGCTAGGGCACCCCTAGGCTTAGGCTTAGGCTAGGGCTCAGCTAGACTAAGGCTAGGGCAAGCCTAGGCTTAAGCTAGGGCACCCCTAGGCTTAGGGTAGGGCACTCCTAGGCTTAGGGTAGGGCACCCCTCGGCTTAGGCTAGGGCACGCCTAGGCTTAGGCTAGGGCACCCCTAGGCTTAGGCTAAGGCTAGTGTTCCCAAAGCCTAAGGCTAGGGCTCCACTAGACTAAGGCTAGGGCACCCCTAGCCTTAGGCTAGGGCACCCCTAGGCTTAGGCTAGGGTACCCCTAGGCTTGGGCTAGGGTACCCCTAGGCTTAGGCTAAGGTTAAGGCTCCCCTAGCCTAAGGCTAGGGCACCCCTTGGCTTAGGCTAGGGCACCCCTAGGCTTAGGATAGGGCACCACTAGGATTAGGCTAGGGCACCCACAGGCTTAGGCTAGGGCACCCCTAGGCTTAGGGTAGGGCACCCCTAGGCTTAGGCTAGGGCACATCTAGGCTTAGGCTAGGGCACCCCTAGGCTTAGGATAAGGCTAGGGCTACACTAGGCTAAGGCCAGGGCACCCATAGGCTTAGGCTAGGGCACCCCTAGTCTAAGGTTAGGGCACCCCTAGGCTTAGGCTAGGGTACCCCTAGGCTTAGGATAGGGCACCCCAAGTCTTAGGCTAGGGCACCCCTAAGCTTAGGCTAGGGCACCCCTAAGCTTAGGCTAAGGCTAGGCCTCCTCTAGCCTAAGGCTATCGCACCCCTAGGCTTAGGCTAGGGCACCCCTAGCCTTAGGCTAGGGCATCCTTAAGCTTAGGCTAGGGCACCCCTAGGCTTAGGCTTAGGCTAGGGCTCAGCTAGCCTAAGGCTAGGTTAAGCCTAGGCTTAAGCTAGGGCACCCCTAGGTTTAGGGTAGGGCACCCCTAGGCTTAGGGTAGGGTACCCCTCGGCTGATGCTAAGGCTAGTGTTCTCCTAGCCTAAGGCTAGGGCTCCACTAGACTAAGGCTAGGGCACCCCTAGGCTTAGGCTAGGGCACCCCTAGGCTTAGGCTAGGGCACCCCTAGGCTTAGGCTAGGGCACCCCTAAGCTTAGTCTAGGGCACCCCTAGGCTTAGGCTAGGGCACCCCTAGGCTTAGGCTAGGGCACCCCTAAGCTTAGGCTAGGGCACCCCTAATCTTATGCTAGGGCACCCCTAGGCTTAGGCTAAGGCTAGGGCTCCCCTAGTCTAAGGCTAGGGCACCCCTATGCATAGGCTAGAGCACCCCTTGGCTTAGGCTAGGGCACCCCTAGGCTTAGGCGAGGGCACCCCTAGGCTTAGGATAGGGCACCCCTAAGCTTAGTTTAAGGCTAGGGCTCAGCTAGCCTAAGGCTAGGGCACCCCTAGTCTTAGGCTAGGGCACCCCTAGGCTTAGGGTAGGGCACCCCTAGGCTTAGGCTAGGGCACATC